>NW_026967740.1:0-188048 GCF_028390025.1 Pseudophryne corroboree
ATGTAACGTATGGTGTAACTAGATCTGACTCCTGTCATTCTCACCAGTAATAATGTTACTTATACATTTCCCCTTCTGTATATGTAACGTATGGTGTAACTAGATCTGACTCCTGTCATTCTCACCAGTAATAATGTTACTTATACATTTCACCTTCTGTATATGTAACGTATGGTGAAACTAGATCTGACTCCTGTCATTCTCACCAGTAATAATGTTACTTATATATTTCCCCTTCTGTATATGTAACGTATGGTGTAACTAGATCTGACTCCTGTCATTCTCACCAGTAATAATGTTACTTATACATTTCCACTTCTGTATATGTAACGTATGGTGTAACTAGATCTGACTCGTCACTCTCACCAGTAATAATGTTACTTATACATTTCCCCTTCTGTATATGTAACGTATGGTGTAACTAGATGACTCCTGTCATTCTCACCAGTAATAATGTTACTTATACATTTCCCCTTCTGTATATGTAACGTATGGTGTAACTAGATCTGACTCCTGTCATTCTCACCAGTAATAATGTTACTTATACATTTCCCCTTCTGTATATGTAACGTATGGTGTAACTAGATCTGACTCCTGTCATACTCACCAGTAATAATGTTACTTATACATTTCCCCTTCTGTATATGTAACGTATGGTGTAACTAGATCAGACTTCTGTCATTCTCACCAGTAATAATGTTACTTATACATTTCCCCTTCTGTATATGTAACGTATGGTGTAACTAGATCTGAATTCTGTCATTCTCACCAGTAATAATGTTACTTATACATTTCCCCTTCTGTATATGTAACGTATGGTGTAACTAGATCTGACTCCTGTCATTCTCACCAGTAATAATGTTACTTATACATTTCCCCTTCTGTATATGTAACGTATGGTGTAACTAGATGACTCCTGTCACTCTCACCAGTAATAATGTTACTTATACATTTCCCCTTCTGTATATGTAACGTATGGTGTAACTAGATCTGACTCCTGTCATTCTCACCAGTAATAATGTTACTTATACATTTCCTCTTCTGTATATGTAACGTATGGTGTAACTAGATCTGACTCATGTCACTCTCACCAGTAATAATGTTACTTATACATTTCCCCTTCTGTATATGTAATGTATGGTGTAACTAGATCTGACTCCTGTCATTCTCACCAGTAATAATGTTACTTATACATTTCCCCTTTTGTATATGTAACGTATGGTGTAACTAGATCTGACTTCTGTCATTCTCACCAGTAATAATGTTACTTATACATTTCCCCTTCTGTATATGTAACGTATGGTGTAACTAGATGACTCCTGTCACTCTCACCAGTAATAATGTTACTTATACATTTCCCCTTCTGTATATGTAACGTATGGTGTAACTAGATCTGACTCCTGTCATTCTCACCAGTAATAATGTTACTTATAGATTTCCCCTTCTGTATATGTAACGTATGGTGTAACTAGATGACTCCTGTCATTCTCACCAGTAATGTTACTTATACATTTCCCCTTCTGTATATGTAACGTATGGTGTAACTAGATCTGACTCCTGTCATTCTCACCAGTAATGTTACTTATACATTTCCCCTTCTGTATATGTAACGTATGGTGTAACTAGATCTGACTCCTGTCATTCTCACCAGTAATAATGTTACTTATACATTTCCCCTTCTGTATATGTAACGTATGGTGTAACTAGATCAGACTTCTGTCATTCTCACCAGTAATAATGTTACTTATACATTTCCCCTTCTGTATATGTAACGTATGGTGTAACTAGATCTGACTTCTGTCATTCTCACCAGTAATAATGTTACTTATACATTTCCCCTTCTGTATATGTAACGTATGGTGTAACTAAATCTGACTCCTGTCACTCTCACCAGTAATAATGTTACTTATACATTTCCCCTTCTGTATATGTAACGTATGGTGTAACTAGATCTGACTCCTGTCATTCTCACCAGTAATAATGTTACTTATACATTTCCCCTTCTGTATATGTAACGTATGGTGTAACTAGATCTGACTTCTGTCATTCTCACCAGTAATAATGTTACTTATACATTTCCCCTTCTGTATATGTAACGTATGGTGTAACTAGATCTGACTCCTGTCACTCTCACCAGTAATAATGTTACTTATACATTTCCCCTTCTGTATATGTAACGTATGGTGTAACTAGATCTGACTCCTGTCACTCTCACCAGTAATAATGTTACTTATACATTTCCCCTTCTGTATATGTAACGTATGGTGTAACTAGATCTGACTCCTGTCATTCTCACCAGTAATAATGTTACTTATACATTTCCCCTTCTGTATATGTAACGTATGGTGTAACTAGATCTGACTCCTGTCATTCTCACCAGTAGTAATGATACTTATACATTTCCCCTTCTGTATATGTAACGTATGGTGTAACTAGATCTGACTTCTGTCATTCTCACCAGTAATAATGTTACTTATACATTTCCCCTTCTGTATATGTAACGTATGGTGTAACTAGATCTGACTTCTGTCATTCTCACCAGTAATAATGTTACTTATACATTTCCCCTTCTGTATATGTAACGTATGGTGTAACTAGATCTGACTCCTGTCATTCTCACCAGTAATAATGTTACTTATACATTTCCCCTTCTGTATATGTAACGTATGGTGTAACTAGATCTGACTCCTGTCATTCTCACCAGTAATAATGTTACTTATACATTTCCCCTTCTGTATATGTAACGTATGGTGTAACTAGATCTGACTCCTGTCATTCTCACCAGTAATAATGTTACTTATACATTTCCCCTTCTGTATATGTAACGTATGGTGTAACTAGATCTGACTCCTGTCACTCTCACCAGTAATAATGTTACTTATACATTTCCCCTTCTGTATATGTAACGTATGGTGTAACTAGATCTGACTCCTGTCATTCTCACCAGTAATAATGTTACTTATACATTTCCCCTTCTGTATATGTAACGTATGGTGTAACTAGATCTGACTTCTGTCATTCTCACCAGTAATAATGTTACTTATACATTTCCCCTTCTGTATATGTAACGTATGGTGTAACTAGATCTGACTCCTGTCATTCTCACCAGTAATAATGTTACTTATACATTTCCCCTTCTGTATATGTAACGTATGGTGTAACTAGATCTGACTCCTGTCATTCTCACCAGTAATAATGTTATTTATACATTTCCCCTTCTGTATATGGAACGTATGGTGTAACTAGATCTGACTCCTGTCATTCTCACCAGTAATAATGTTACTTATAGATTTCCCCTTCTGTATATGTAACATATGGTGTAACTAGATCTGACTCCTGTCATTCTCACCAGTAATAATGTTACTTATACATTTCCCTTTCTGTATATGTAACGTATGGTGTAACTAGATCTGACTCCTGTCATTCTCACCAGTAATAATGTTACTTATACATTTCCCCTTCTGTATATGTAACGTATGGTGTAACTAGATCTGACTCCTGTCATTCTCACCAGTAATAATGTTACTTATACATTTCCCCTTCTGTATATGTAACGTATGGTGTAACTAGATCTGACTTCTGTCATTCTCACCAGTAATAATGTTACTTATACATTTCCCCTTCTGTATATGTAACGTATGGTGTAACTAGATCTGACTCCTGTCATTCTCACCAGTAATAATGTTACTTATACATTTCCCCTTCTGTATATGTAACGTATGGTGTAACTAGATCTGACTCCTGTCATTCTCACCAGTAATAATGTTACTTATACATTTCACCTTCTGTATATGTAACGTATGGTGAAACTAGATCTGACTCCTGTCATTCTCACCAGTAATAATGTTACTTATATATTTCCCCTTCTGTATATGTAACGTATGGTGTAACTAGATCTGACTCCTGTCATTCTCACCAGTAATAATGTTACTTATACATTTCCACTTCTGTATATGTAACGTATGGTGTAACTAGATCTGACTCCTGTCACTCTCACCAGTAATAATGTTACTTATACATTTCCCCTTCTGTATATGTAACGTATGGTGTAACTAGATGACTCCTGTCATTCTCACCAGTAATAATGTTACTTATACATTTCCCCTTCTGTATATGTAACGTATGGTGTAACTAGATCTGACTCCTGTCATTCTCACCAGTAATAATGTTACTTATACATTTCCCCTTCTGTATATGTAACGTATGGTGTAACTAGATCTGACTCCTGTCATACTCACCAGTAATAATGTTACTTATACATTTCCCCTTCTGTATATGTAACGTATGGTGTAACTAGATCAGACTTCTGTCATTCTCACCAGTAATAATGTTACTTATACATTTCCCCTTCTGTATATGTAACGTATGGTGTAACTAGATCTGACTTCTGTCATTCTCACCAGTAATAATGTTACTTATACATTTCCCCTTCTGTATATGTAACGTATGGTGTAACTAGATCTGACTCCTGTCATTCTCACCAGTAATAATGTTACTTATACATTTCCCCTTCTGTATATGTAACGTATGGTGTAACTAGATGACTCCTGTCACTCTCACCAGTAATAATGTTACTTATACATTTCCCCTTCTGTATATGTAACGTATGGTGTAACTAGATCTGACTCCTGTCATTCTCACCAGTAATAATGTTACTTATACATTTCCCCTTCTGTATATGTAACGTATGGTGTAACTAGATCTGACTCATGTCACTCTCACCAGTAATAATGTTACTTATACATTTCCCCTTCTGTATATGTAATGTATGGTGTAACTAGATCTGACTCCTGTCATTCTCACCAGTAATAATGTTACTTATACATTTCCCCTTCTGTATATGTAACGTATGGTGTAACTAGATCTGACTTCTGTCATTCTCACCAGTAATAATGTTACTTATACATTTCCCCTTCTGTATATGTAACGTATGGTGTAACTAGATGACTCCTGTCACTCTCACCAGTAATAATGTTACTTATACATTTCCCCTTCTGTATATGTAACGTATGGTGTAACTAGATCTGACTCCTGTCATTCTCACCAGTAATAATGTTACTTATAGATTTCCCCTTCTGTATATGTAACGTATGGTGTAACTAGATGACTCCTGTCATTCTCACCAGTAATGTTACTTATACATTTCCCCTTCTGTATATGTAACGTATGGTGTAACTAGATCTGACTCCTGTCATTCTCACCAGTAATGTTACTTATACATTTCCCCTTCTGTATATGTAACGTATGGTGTAACTAGATCTGACTCCTGTCATTCTCACCAGTAATAATGTTACTTATACATTTCCCCTTCTGTATATGTAACATATGGTGTAACTAGATCTGACTCCTGTCATTCTCACCAGTAATAATGTTACTTATACATTTCCCTTTCTGTATATGTAACGTATGGTGTAACTAGATCTGACTCCTGTCACTCTCACCAGTAATAATGTTACTTATACATTTCCCCTTCTGTATATGTAACGCATGGTGTAACTAGATCTGACTCCTGTCATTCTCACCAGTAATAATGTTACTTATACATTTCCCCTTCTGTATATGTAACGTATGGTGTAACTAGATCTGACTCCTGTCATTCTCACCAGTAATAATGTTACTTATACATTTCCCCTTCTGTATATGGAACGTATGGTGTAACTAGATCTGACTCCTGTCATTCTCACCAGTAATAATGTTATTTATACATTTCCCCTTCTGTATATGGAACGTATGGTGTAACTAGATCTGACTCCTGTCATTCTCACCAGTAATAATGTTACTTATACATTTCCCTTTCTGTATATGTAACGTATGGTGTAACTAGATCTGACTCCTGTCATTCTCACCAGTAATAATGTTACTTATACATTTCCCCTTCTGTATATGTAACGTATGGTGTAACTAGATCTGACTCCTGTCATTCTCACCAGTAATAATGTTACTTATACATTTCCCCTTCTGTATATGTAACGTGTGGTGTAACTAGATCTGACTCCTGTCATTCTCACCAGTAATAATGATACTTATACATTTCCCCTTCTGTATATGTAACGTATGATGTAACTAGATCTGACTACTGTCATTCTCACCGGTAATAATGTTACTTATACATTTCCCCTTCTGTATATGTAACGTATGGTGTAACTAGATCTGACTTCTGTCATTCTCACCAGTAATAATGTTACTTATACATTTCCCCTTCTGTATATGTAACGTATGGTGTAACTAGATCTGACTTCTGTCACTCTCACCAGTAATAATGTTACTTATACATTTCTCCTTCTGTATATGTAACGTATGGTGTAACTAGATGACTCCTGTCACTCTCACCAGTAATAATGTTACTTATACATTTCCCCTTCTGTATATGTAACGTATGGTGTAACTAGATCTGACTCCTGTCATTCTCACCAGTAATAATGTTACTTATACATTTCCCCTTCTGTATATGTAACGTATGGTGTAACTAGATCTGACTTCTGTCATTCTCACCAGTAATAATGTTACTTATACATTTCCCCTTCTGTATATGTAACGTATGGTGTAACTAGATCTGACTCCTGTCATTCTCACCAGTAATAATGTTACTTATACATTTCCCCTTCTGTATATGTAACGTATGGTGTAACTAGATCTGACTCCTGTCATTCTCACCAGTAATAATGTTACTTATACATTTCACCTTCTGTATATGTAACGTATGGTGAAACTAGATCTGACTCCTGTCATTCTCACCAGTAATAATGTTACTTATATATTTCCCCTTCTGTATATGTAACGTATGGTGTAACTAGATCTGACTCCTGTCATTCTCACCAGTAATAATGTTACTTATACATTTCCACTTCTGTATATGTAACGTATGGTGTAACTAGATCTGACTCGTCACTCTCACCAGTAATAATGTTACTTATACATTTCCCCTTCTGTATATGTAACGTATGGTGTAACTAGATGACTCCTGTCATTCTCACCAGTAATAATGTTACTTATACATTTCCCCTTCTGTATATGTAACGTATGGTGTAACTAGATCTGACTCCTGTCATTCTCACCAGTAATAATGTTACTTATACATTTCCCCTTCTGTATATGTAACGTATGGTGTAACTAGATCTGACTCCTGTCATACTCACCAGTAATAATGTTACTTATACATTTCCCCTTCTGTATATGTAACGTATGGTGTAACTAGATCTGACTCCTGTCACTCTCACTAGTAATAATGTTACTTATACATTTCCCCTTCTGTATATGTAACGTATGGTGTAACTAGATCTGACTCCTGTCATTCTTACCGGTAATAATGTTACTTATACATTTCCCCTTCTGTATATGTAACGTATGGTGTAACTAGATCAGACTTCTGTCATTCTCACCAGTAATAATGTTACTTATACATTTCCCCTTCTGTATATGTAACGTATGGTGTAACTAGATCAGACTTCTGTCATTCTCACCAGTAATAATGTTACTTATACATTTCCCCTTCTGTATATGTAACGTATGGTGTAACTAGATCTGAATTCTGTCATTCTCACCAGTAATAATGTTACTTATACATTTCCCCTTCTGTATATGTAACGTATGGTGTAACTAGATCTGACTCCTGTCATTCTCACCAGTAATAATGTTACTTATACATTTCCCCTTCTGTATATGTAACGTATGGTGTAACTAGATGACTCCTGTCACTCTCACCAGTAATAATGTTACTTATACATTTCCCCTTCTGTATATGTAACGTATGGTGTAACTAGATCTGACTCCTGTCATTCTCACCAGTAATAATGTTACTTATACATTTCCTCTTCTGTATATGTAACGTATGGTGTAACTAGATCTGACTCATGTCACTCTCACCAGTAATAATGTTACTTATACATTTCCCCTTCTGTATATGTAATGTATGGTGTAACTAGATCTGACTCCTGTCATTCTCACCAGTAATAATGTTACTTATACATTTCCCCTTTTGTATATGTAACGTATGGTGTAACTAGATCTGACTTCTGTCATTCTCACCAGTAATAATGTTACTTATACATTTCCCCTTCTGTATATGTAACGTATGGTGTAACTAGATGACTCCTGTCACTCTCACCAGTAATAATGTTACTTATACATTTCCCCTTCTGTATATGTAACGTATGGTGTAACTAGATCTGACTCCTGTCATTCTCACCAGTAATAATGTTACTTATAGATTTCCCCTTCTGTATATGTAACGTATGGTGTAACTAGATGACTCCTGTCATTCTCACCAGTAATGTTACTTATACATTTCCCCTTCTGTATATGTAACGTATGGTGTAACTAGATCTGACTCCTGTCATTCTCACCAGTAATGTTACTTATACATTTCCCCTTCTGTATATGTAACGTATGGTGTAACTAGATCTGACTCCTGTCATTCTCACCAGTAATAATGTTACTTATACATTTCCCCTTCTGTATATGTAACGTATGGTGTAACTAGATCAGACTTCTGTCATTCTCACCAGTAATAATGTTACTTATACATTTCCCCTTCTGTATATGTAACGTATGGTGTAACTAGATCTGACTTCTGTCATTCTCACCAGTAATAATGTTACTTATACATTTCCCCTTCTGTATATGTAACGTATGGTGTAACTAAATCTGACTCCTGTCACTCTCACCAGTAATAATGTTACTTATACATTTCCCCTTCTGTATATGTAACGTATGGTGTAACTAGATCTGACTCCTGTCATTCTCACCAGTAATAATGTTACTTATACATTTCCCCTTCTGTATATGTAACGTATGGTGTAACTAGATCTGACTTCTGTCATTCTCACCAGTAATAATGTTACTTATACATTTCCCCTTCTGTATATGTAACGTATGGTGTAACTAGATCTGACTCCTGTCACTCTCACCAGTAATAATGTTACTTATACATTTCCCCTTCTGTATATGTAACGTATGGTGTAACTAGATCTGACTCCTGTCACTCTCACCAGTAATAATGTTACTTATACATTTCCCCTTCTGTATATGTAACGTATGGTGTAACTAGATCTGACTCCTGTCATTCTCACCAGTAATAATGTTACTTATACATTTCCCCTTCTGTATATGTAACGTATGGTGTAACTAGATCTGACTCCTGTCATTCTCACCAGTAGTAATGATACTTATACATTTCCCCTTCTGTATATGTAACGTATGGTGTAACTAGATCTGACTTCTGTCATTCTCACCAGTAATAATGTTACTTATACATTTCCCCTTCTGTATATGTAACGTATGGTGTAACTAGATCTGACTTCTGTCATTCTCACCAGTAATAATGTTACTTATACATTTCCCCTTCTGTATATGTAACGTATGGTGTAACTAGATCTGACTCCTGTCATTCTCACCAGTAATAATGTTACTTATACATTTCCCCTTCTGTATATGTAACGTATGGTGTAACTAGATCTGACTCCTGTCATTCTCACCAGTAATAATGTTACTTATACATTTCCCCTTCTGTATATGTAACGTATGGTGTAACTAGATCTGACTCCTGTCATTCTCACCAGTAATAATGTTACTTATACATTTCCCCTTCTGTATATGTAACGTATGGTGTAACTAGATCTGACTCCTGTCACTCTCACCAGTAATAATGTTACTTATACATTTCCCCTTCTGTATATGTAACGTATGGTGTAACTAGATCTGACTCCTGTCATTCTCACCAGTAATAATGTTACTTATACATTTCCCCTTCTGTATATGTAACGTATGGTGTAACTAGATCTGACTTCTGTCATTCTCACCAGTAATAATGTTACTTATACATTTCCCCTTCTGTATATGTAACGTATGGTGTAACTAGATCTGACTCCTGTCATTCTCACCAGTAATAATGTTACTTATACATTTCCCCTTCTGTATATGTAACGTATGGTGTAACTAGATCTGACTCCTGTCATTCTCACCAGTAATAATGTTATTTATACATTTCCCCTTCTGTATATGGAACGTATGGTGTAACTAGATCTGACTCCTGTCATTCTCACCAGTAATAATGTTACTTATAGATTTCCCCTTCTGTATATGTAACATATGGTGTAACTAGATCTGACTCCTGTCATTCTCACCAGTAATAATGTTACTTATACATTTCCCTTTCTGTATATGTAACGTATGGTGTAACTAGATCTGACTCCTGTCATTCTCACCAGTAATAATGTTACTTATACATTTCCCCTTCTGTATATGTAACGTATGGTGTAACTAGATCTGACTCCTGTCATTCTCACCAGTAATAATGTTACTTATACATTTCCCCTTCTGTATATGTAACGTATGGTGTAACTAGATCTGACTTCTGTCATTCTCACCAGTAATAATGTTACTTATACATTTCCCCTTCTGTATATGTAACGTATGGTGTAACTAGATCTGACTCCTGTCATTCTCACCAGTAATAATGTTACTTATACATTTCCCCTTCTGTATATGTAACGTATGGTGTAACTAGATCTGACTCCTGTCATTCTCACCAGTAATAATGTTACTTATACATTTCACCTTCTGTATATGTAACGTATGGTGAAACTAGATCTGACTCCTGTCATTCTCACCAGTAATAATGTTACTTATATATTTCCCCTTCTGTATATGTAACGTATGGTGTAACTAGATCTGACTCCTGTCATTCTCACCAGTAATAATGTTACTATACATTTCCACTTCTGTATATGTAACGTATGGTGTAACTAGATCTGACTCCTGTCACTCTCACCAGTAATAATGTTACTTATACATTTCCCCTTCTGTATATGTAACGTATGGTGTAACTAGATGACTCCTGTCAATTCTCACCAGTAATAATGTTACTTATACATTTCCCCTTCTGTATATGTAACGTATGGTGTAACTAGATCTGACTCCTGTCATTCTCACCAGTAATAATGTTACTTATACATTTCCCCTTCTGTATATGTAACGTATGGTGTAACTAGATCTGACTCCTGTCATACTCACCAGTAATAATGTTACTTATACATTTCCCCTTCTGTATATGTAACGTATGGTGTAACTAGATCAGACTTCTGTCATTCTCACCAGTAATAATGTTACTTATACATTTCCCCTTCTGTATATGTAACGTATGGTGTAACTAGATCTGACTTCTGTCATTCTCACCAGTAATAATGTTACTTATACATTTCCCCTTCTGTATATGTAACGTATGGTGTAACTAGATCTGACTCCTGTCATTCTCACCAGTAATAATGTTACTTATACATTTCCCCTTCTGTATATGTAACGTATGGTGTAACTAGATGACTCCTGTCACTCTCACCAGTAATAATGTTACTTATACATTTCCCCTTCTGTATATGTAACGTATGGTGTAACTAGATCTGACTCCTGTCATTTTCACCAGTAATAATGTTACTTATACATTTCCCCTTCTGTATATGTAACGTATGGTGTAACTAGATCTGACTCATGTCACTCTCACCAGTAATAATGTTACTTATACATTTCCCCTTCTGTATATGTAATGTATGGTGTAACTAGATCTGACTCCTGTCATTCTCACCAGTAATAATGTTACTTATACATTTCCCCTTCTGTATATGTAACGTATGGTGTAACTAGATCTGACTTCTGTCATTCTCACCAGTAATAATGTTACTTATACATTTCCTCTTCTGTATATGTAACGTATGGTGTAACTAGATGACTCCTGTCACTTTCACCAGTAATAATGTTACTTATACATTTCCCCTTCTGTATATGTAACGTATGGTGTAACTAGATCTGACTCCTGTCATTCTCACCAGTAATAATGTTACTTATAGATTTCCCCTTCTGTATATGTAACGTATGGTGTAACTAGATGACTCCTGTCATTCTCACCAGTAATGTTACTTATACATTTCCCCTTCTGTATATGTAACGTATGGTGTAACTAGATCTGACTCCTGTCATTCTCACCAGTAATGTTACTTATACATTTCCCCTTCTGTATATGTAACGTATGGTGTAACTAGATCTGACTCCTGTCATTCTCACCAGTAATAATGTTACTTATACATTTCCCCTTCTGTATATGTAACGTATGGTGTAACTAGATCAGACTTCTGTCATTCTCACCAGTAATAATGTTACTTATACATTTCCCCTTCTGTATATGTAACGTATGGTGTAACTAGATCTGACTTCTGTCATTCTCACCAGTAATAATGTTACTTATACATTTCCCCTTCTGTATATGTAACGTATGGTGTAACTAAATCTGACTCCTGTCACTCTCACCAGTAATAATGTTACTTATACATTTCCCCTTCTGTATATGTAACGTATGGTGTAACTAGATCTGACTCCTGTCATTCTCACCAGTAATAATGTTACTTATACATTTCCCCTTCTGTATATGTAACGTATGGTGTAACTAGATCTGACTTCTGTCATTCTCACCAGTAATAATGTTACTTATACATTTCCCCTTCTGTATATGTAACGTATGGTGTAACTAGATCTGACTCCTGTCATTCTCACCAGTAATAATGTTACTTATACATTTCCCCTTCTGTATATGTAACGTATGGTGTAACTAGATCTGACTCCTGTCATTCTCACCAGTAATAATGTTACTTATACATTTCCCCTTCTGTATATGTAACGTATGGTGTAACTAGATCTGACTCCTGTCATTCTCACCAGTAATAATGTTACTTATACATTTCCCCTTCTGTATATGTAACGTATGGTGTAACTAGATCTGACTCCTGTCACTCTCACCAGTAATAATGTTACTTATACATTTCCCCTTCTGTATATGTAACGTATGGTGTAACTAGATCTGACTCCTGTCATTCTCACCAGTAATAATGTTACTTATACATTTCCCCTTCTGTATATGTAACGTATGGTGTAACTAGATCTGACTTCTGTCATTCTCACCAGTAATAATGTTACTTATACATTTCCCCTTCTGTATATGTAACGTATGGTGTAACTAGATCTGACTTCTGTCATTCTCACCAGTAATAATGTTACTTATACATTTCCCCTTCTGTATATGTAACGTATGGTGTAACTAGATCTGACTCCTGTCATTCTCACCAGTAATAATGTTACTTATACATTTCCCCTTCTGTATATGTAACGTATGGTGTAACTAGATCTGACTCCTGTCATTCTCACCAGTAATAATGTTATTTATACATTTCCCCTTCTGTATATGGAACGTATGGTGTAACTAGATCTGACTCCTGTCATTCTCACCAGTAATAATGTTACTTATAGATTTCCCCTTCTGTATATGTAACATATGGTGTAACTAGATCTGACTCCTGTCATTCTCACCAGTAATAATGTTACTTATACATTTCCCTTTCTGTATATGTAACGTATGGTGTAACTAGATCTGACTCCTGTCATTCTCACCAGTAATAATGTTACTTATACATTTCCCCTTCTGTATATGTAACGTATGGTATAACTAGATCTGACTCCTGTCATTCTCACCAGTAATAATGTTACTTATACATTTCCCCTTCTGTATATGTAACGTATGGTGTAACTAGATCTGACTCCTGTCATTCTCACCAGTAATAATGTTATTTATACATTTCCCCTTCTGTATATGGAACGTATGGTGTAACTAGATCTGACTCCTGTCATTCTCACCAGTAATAATGTTACTTATACATTTCCCCTTCTGTATATGTAACATATGGTGTAACTAGATCTGACTCCTGTCATTCTCACCAGTAATAATGTTACTTATACATTTCCCTTTCTGTATATGTAACGTATGGTGTAACTAGATCTGACTCCTGTTATTCTCACCAGTAATAATGTTACTTATACATTTCCCCTTCTGTATATGGAACGTATGGTGTAACTAGATCTGACTCCTGTCATTCTCACCAGTAATAATGTTACTTATACATTTCCCCTTCTGTATATGGAACGTATGGTGTAACTAGATCTGACTCCTGTCATTCTCACCAGTAATAATGTTATTTATACATTTCCCCTTCTGTATATGGAACGTATGGTGTAACTAGATCTGACTCCTGTCATTCTCACCAGTAATAATGTTACTTATACATTTCCCTTTCTGTATATGTAACGTATGGTGTAACTAGATCTGACTCCTGTCATTCTCACCAGTAATAATGTTACTTATACATTTCCCCTTCTGTCTATGTAACGTATGGTGTAACTAGATCTGACTCCTGTCATTCTCACCAGTAATAATGTTACTTATACATTTCCCCTTCTGTATATGTAACGTGTGGTGTAACTAGATCTGACTCCTGTCATTCTCACCAGTAATAATGATACTTATACATTTCCCCTTCTGTATATGTAACGTATGGTGTAACTAGATCTGACTTCTGTCATTCTCACCAGTAATAATGTTACTTATACATTTCCCCTTCTGTATATGTAACGTATGGTGTAACTAGATCTGACTTCTGTCACTCTCACCAGTAATAATGTTACTTATACATTTCTCCTTCTGTATATGTAACGTATGGTGTAACTAGATGACTCCTGTCACTCTCACCAGTAATAATGTTACTTATACATTTCCCCTTCTGTATATGTAACGTATGGTGTAACTAGATCTGACTCCTGTCATTCTCACCAGTAATAATGTTACTTATACATTTCCCCTTCTGTATATGTAACGTATGGTGTAACTAGATCTGACTTCTGTCATTCTCACCAGTAATAATGTTACTTATACATTTCCCCTTCTGTATATGTAACGTATGGTGTAACTAGATCTGACTCCTGTCATTCTCACCAGTAATAATGTTACTTATACATTTCCCCTTCTGTATATGTAACGTATGGTGTAACTAGATCTGACTCCTGTCATTCTCACCAGTAATAATGTTACTTATACATTTCACCTTCTGTATATGTAACGTATGGTGAAACTAGATCTGACTCCTGTCATTCTCACCAGTAATAATGTTACTTATATATTTCCCCTTCTGTATATGTAACGTATGGTGTAACTAGATCTGACTCCTGTCATTCTCACCAGTAATAATGTTACTTATACATTTCCACTTCTGTATATGTAACGTATGGTGTAACTAGATCTGACTCCTGTCACTCTCACCAGTAATAATGTTACTTATACATTTCCCCTTCTGTATATGTAACGTATGGTGTAACTAGATGACTCCTGTCATTCTCACCAGTAATAATGTTACTTATACATTTCCCCTTCTGTATATGTAACGTATGGTGTAACTAGATCTGACTCCTGTCATTCTCACCAGTAATAATGTTACTTATACATTTCCCCTTCTGTATATGTAACGTATGGTGTAACTAGATCTGACTTCTGTCATTCTCACCAGTAATAATGTTACTTATACATTTCCCCTTCTGTATATGTAACGTATGGTGTAACTAGATCTGACTCCTGTCATTCTCACCAGTAATAATGTTACTTATACATTTCCCCTTCTGTATATGTAACGTATGGTGTAACTAGATCTGACTCCTGTCATTCTCACCAGTAATAATGTTATTTATACATTTCCCCTTCTGTATATGGAACGTATGGTGTAACTAGATCTGACTCCTGTCATTCTCACCAGTAATAATGTTACTTATAGATTTCCCCTTCTGTATATGTAACATATGGTGTAACTAGATCTGACTCCTGTCATTCTCACCAGTAATAATGTTACTTATACATTTCCCTTTCTGTATATGTAACGTATGGTGTAACTAGATCTGACTCCTGTCATTCTCACCAGTAATAATGTTACTTATACATTTCCCCTTCTGTATATGTAACGTATGGTGTAACTAGATCTGACTCCTGTCATTCTCACCAGTAATAATGTTACTTATACATTTCCCCTTCTGTATATGTAACGTATGGTGTAACTAGATCTGACTTCTGTCATTCTCACCAGTAATAATGTTACTTATACATTTCCCCTTCTGTATATGTAACGTATGGTGTAACTAGATCTGACTCCTGTCATTCTCACCAGTAATAATGTTACTTATACATTTCCCCTTCTGTATATGTAACGTATGGTGTAACTAGATCTGACTCCTGTCATTCTCACCAGTAATAATGTTACTTATACATTTCACCTTCTGTATATGTAACGTATGGTGAAACTAGATCTGACTCCTGTCATTCTCACCAGTAATAATGTTACTTATATATTTCCCCTTCTGTATATGTAACGTATGGTGTAACTAGATCTGACTCCTGTCATTCTCACCAGTAATAATGTTACTTATACATTTCCACTTCTGTATATGTAACGTATGGTGTAACTAGATCTGACTCCTGTCACTCTCACCAGTAATAATGTTACTTATACATTTCCCCTTCTGTATATGTAACGTATGGTGTAACTAGATGACTCCTGTCATTCTCACCAGTAATAATGTTACTTATACATTTCCCCTTCTGTATATGTAACGTATGGTGTAACTAGATCTGACTCCTGTCATTCTCACCAGTAATAATGTTACTTATACATTTCCCCTTCTGTATATGTAACGTATGGTGTAACTAGATCTGACTCCTGTCATACTCACCAGTAATAATGTTACTTATACATTTCCCCTTCTGTATATGTAACGTATGGTGTAACTAGATCAGACTTCTGTCATTCTCACCAGTAATAATGTTACTTATACATTTCCCCTTCTGTATATGTAACGTATGGTGTAACTAGATCTGACTTCTGTCATTCTCACCAGTAATAATGTTACTTATACATTTCCCCTTCTGTATATGTAACGTATGGTGTAACTAGATCTGACTCCTGTCATTCTCACCAGTAATAATGTTACTTATACATTTCCCCTTCTGTATATGTAACGTATGGTGTAACTAGATGACTCCTGTCACTCTCACCAGTAATAATGTTACTTATACATTTCCCCTTCTGTATATGTAACGTATGGTGTAACTAGATCTGACTCCTGTCATTTTCACCAGTAATAATGTTACTTATACATTTCCCCTTCTGTATATGTAACGTATGGTGTAACTAGATCTGACTCATGTCACTCTCACCAGTAATAATGTTACTTATACATTTCCCCTTCTGTATATGTAATGTATGGTGTAACTAGATCTGACTCCTGTCATTCTCACCAGTAATAATGTTACTTATACATTTCCCCTTCTGTATATGTAACGTATGGTGTAACTAGATCTGACTTCTGTCATTCTCACCAGTAATAATGTTACTTATACATTTCCTCTTCTGTATATGTAACGTATGGTGTAACTAGATGACTCCTGTCACTTTCACCAGTAATAATGTTACTTATACATTTCCCCTTCTGTATATGTAACGTATGGTGTAACTAGATCTGACTCCTGTCATTCTCACCAGTAATAATGTTACTTATAGATTTCCCCTTCTGTATATGTAACGTATGGTGTAACTAGATGACTCCTGTCATTCTCACCAGTAATGTTACTTATACATTTCCCCTTCTGTATATGTAACGTATGGTGTAACTAGATCTGACTCCTGTCATTCTCACCAGTAATGTTACTTATACATTTCCCCTTCTGTATATGTAACGTATGGTGTAACTAGATCTGACTCCTGTCATTCTCACCAGTAATAATGTTACTTATACATTTCCCCTTCTGTATATGTAACGTATGGTGTAACTAGATCAGACTTCTGTCATTCTCACCAGTAATAATGTTACTTATACATTTCCCCTTCTGTATATGTAACGTATGGTGTAACTAGATCTGACTTCTGTCATTCTCACCAGTAATAATGTTACTTATACATTTCCCCTTCTGTATATGTAACGTATGGTGTAACTAAATCTGACTCCTGTCACTCTCACCAGTAATAATGTTACTTATACATTTCCCCTTCTGTATATGTAACGTATGGTGTAACTAGATCTGACTCCTGTCATTCTCACCAGTAATAATGTTACTTATACATTTCCCCTTCTGTATATGTAACGTATGGTGTAACTAGATCTGACTTCTGTCATTCTCACCAGTAATAATGTTACTTATACATTTCCCCTTCTGTATATGTAACGTATGGTGTAACTAGATCTGACTCCTGTCATTCTCACCAGTAATAATGTTACTTATACATTTCCCCTTCTGTATATGTAACGTATGGTGTAACTAGATCTGACTCCTGTCATTCTCACCAGTAATAATGTTACTTATACATTTCCCCTTCTGTATATGTAACGTATGGTGTAACTAGATCTGACTCCTGTCATTCTCACCAGTAATAATGTTACTTATACATTTCCCCTTCTGTATATGTAACGTATGGTGTAACTAGATCTGACTCCTGTCACTCTCACCAGTAATAATGTTACTTATACATTTCCCCTTCTGTATATGTAACGTATGGTGTAACTAGATCTGACTCCTGTCATTCTCACCAGTAATAATGTTACTTATACATTTCCCCTTCTGTATATGTAACGTATGGTGTAACTAGATCTGACTTCTGTCATTCTCACCAGTAATAATGTTACTTATACATTTCCCCTTCTGTATATGTAACGTATGGTGTAACTAGATCTGACTTCTGTCATTCTCACCAGTAATAATGTTACTTATACATTTCCCCTTCTGTATATGTAACGTATGGTGTAACTAGATCTGACTCCTGTCATTCTCACCAGTAATAATGTTACTTATACATTTCCCCTTCTGTATATGTAACGTATGGTGTAACTAGATCTGACTCCTGTCATTCTCACCAGTAATAATGTTATTTATACATTTCCCCTTCTGTATATGGAACGTATGGTGTAACTAGATCTGACTCCTGTCATTCTCACCAGTAATAATGTTACTTATAGATTTCCCCTTCTGTATATGTAACATATGGTGTAACTAGATCTGACTCCTGTCATTCTCACCAGTAATAATGTTACTTATACATTTCCCTTTCTGTATATGTAACGTATGGTGTAACTAGATCTGACTCCTGTCATTCTCACCAGTAATAATGTTACTTATACATTTCCCCTTCTGTATATGTAACGTATGGTATAACTAGATCTGACTCCTGTCATTCTCACCAGTAATAATGTTACTTATACATTTCCCCTTCTGTATATGTAACGTATGGTGTAACTAGATCTGACTCCTGTCATTCTCACCAGTAATAATGTTATTTATACATTTCCCCTTCTGTATATGGAACGTATGGTGTAACTAGATCTGACTCCTGTCATTCTCACCAGTAATAATGTTACTTATACATTTCCCCTTCTGTATATGTAACATATGGTGTAACTAGATCTGACTCCTGTCATTCTCACCAGTAATAATGTTACTTATACATTTCCCTTTCTGTATATGTAACGTATGGTGTAACTAGATCTGACTCCTGTTATTCTCACCAGTAATAATGTTACTTATACATTTCCCCTTCTGTATATGGAACGTATGGTGTAACTAGATCTGACTCCTGTCATTCTCACCAGTAATAATGTTACTTATACATTTCCCCTTCTGTATATGGAACGTATGGTGTAACTAGATCTGACTCCTGTCATTCTCACCAGTAATAATGTTATTTATACATTTCCCCTTCTGTATATGGAACGTATGGTGTAACTAGATCTGACTCCTGTCATTCTCACCAGTAATAATGTTACTTATACATTTCCCTTTCTGTATATGTAACGTATGGTGTAACTAGATCTGACTCCTGTCATTCTCACCAGTAATAATGTTACTTATACATTTCCCCTTCTGTCTATGTAACGTATGGTGTAACTAGATCTGACTCCTGTCATTCTCACCAGTAATAATGTTACTTATACATTTCCCCTTCTGTATATGTAACGTGTGGTGTAACTAGATCTGACTCCTGTCATTCTCACCAGTAATAATGATACTTATACATTTCCCCTTCTGTATATGTAACGTATGGTGTAACTAGATCTGACTTCTGTCATTCTCACCAGTAATAATGTTACTTATACATTTCCCCTTCTGTATATGTAACGTATGGTGTAACTAGATCTGACTTCTGTCACTCTCACCAGTAATAATGTTACTTATACATTTCTCCTTCTGTATATGTAACGTATGGTGTAACTAGATGACTCCTGTCACTCTCACCAGTAATAATGTTACTTATACATTTCCCCTTCTGTATATGTAACGTATGGTGTAACTAGATCTGACTCCTGTCATTCTCACCAGTAATAATGTTACTTATACATTTCCCCTTCTGTATATGTAACGTATGGTGTAACTAGATCTGACTTCTGTCATTCTCACCAGTAATAATGTTACTTATACATTTCCCCTTCTGTATATGTAACGTATGGTGTAACTAGATCTGACTCCTGTCATTCTCACCAGTAATAATGTTACTTATACATTTCCCCTTCTGTATATGTAACGTATGGTGTAACTAGATCTGACTCCTGTCATTCTCACCAGTAATAATGTTACTTATACATTTCACCTTCTGTATATGTAACGTATGGTGAAACTAGATCTGACTCCTGTCATTCTCACCAGTAATAATGTTACTTATATATTTCCCCTTCTGTATATGTAACGTATGGTGTAACTAGATCTGACTCCTGTCATTCTCACCAGTAATAATGTTACTTATACATTTCCACTTCTGTATATGTAACGTATGGTGTAACTAGATCTGACTCCTGTCACTCTCACCAGTAATAATGTTACTTATACATTTCCCCTTCTGTATATGTAACGTATGGTGTAACTAGATGACTCCTGTCATTCTCACCAGTAATAATGTTACTTATACATTTCCCCTTCTGTATATGTAACGTATGGTGTAACTAGATCTGACTCCTGTCATTCTCACCAGTAATAATGTTACTTATACATTTCCCCTTCTGTATATGTAACGTATGGTGTAACTAGATCTGACTTCTGTCATTCTCACCAGTAATAATGTTACTTATACATTTCCCCTTCTGTATATGTAACGTATGGTGTAACTAGATCTGACTCCTGTCATTCTCACCAGTAATAATGTTACTTATACATTTCCCCTTCTGTATATGTAACGTATGGTGTAACTAGATCTGACTCCTGTCATTCTCACCAGTAATAATGTTACTTATACATTTCCCCTTCTGTATATGTAACGTATGGTGTAACTAGATCTGACTTCTGTCATTCTCACCAGTAATAATGTTACTTATACATTTCCCCTTCTGTATATGTAACGTATGGTGTAACTAGATCTGACTCCTGTCATTCTCACCAGTAATAATGTTACTTATACATTTCCCCTTCTGTATATGTAACGTATGGTGTAACTAGATGACTCCTGTCACTCTCACCAGTAATAATGTTACTTATACATTTCCCCTTCTGTATATGTAACGTATGGTGTAACTAGATCTGACTCCTGTCATTCTCACCAGTAATAATGTTACTTATACATTTCCCCTTCTGTATATGTAACGTATGGTGTAACTAGATCTGACTCATGTCACTCTCACCAGTAATGTTACTTATACATTTCCCCTTCTGTATATGTAATGTATGGTGTAACTAGATCTGACTCCTGTCATTCTCACCAGTAATAATGTTACTTATACATTTCCCCTTCTGTATATGTAACGTATGGTGTAACTAGATCTGACTTCTGTCATTCTCACCAGTAATAATGTTACTTATACATTTCCCCTTCTGTATATGTAACGTATGGTGTAACTAGATGACTCCTGTCACTCTCACCAGTAATAATGTTACTTATACATTTCCCCTTCTGTATATGTAACGTATGGTGTAACTAGATCTGACTCCTGTCATTCTCACCAGTAATAATGTTACTTATACATTTCCCCTTCTGTATATGTAACGTATGGTGTAACTAGATGACTCCTGTCACTCTCACCAGTAATAATGTTACTTATACATTTCCCCTTCTGTATATGTAACGTATGGTGTAACTAGATCTGACTCCTGTCATTCTCACCAGTAATAATGTTACTTATACATTTCCCCTTCTGTATATGTAACGTATGGTGTAACTAGATGACTCCTGTCACTCTCACCAGTAATAATGTTACTTATACATTTCCCCTTCTGTATATGTAACGTATGGTGTAACTAGATGACTCCTGTCATTCTCACCAGTAATGTTACTTATACATTTCCCCTTCTGTATATGTAACGTATGGTGTAACTAGATCTGACTCCTGTCATTCTCACCAGTAATAATGTTACTTATACATTTCACCTTCTGTATATGGAACGTATGGTGTAACTAGATCTGACTCCTGTCATTCTCACCAGTAATAATGTTACTTATACATTTCCCCTTCTGTATATGTAACGTATGGTGAAACTAGATCTGACTCCTGTCATTCTCACCAGTAATAATGTTACTTATACATTTCACCTTCTGTATATGGAACGTATGGTGTAACTAGATCTGACTCCTGTCATTCTCACCAGTAATAATGTTACTTATACATTTCACCTTCTGTATATGGAACGTATGGTGTAACTAGATCTGACTCCTGTCATTCTCACCAGTAATAATGTTACTTATACATTTCCCCTTCTGTATATGTAACGTATGGTGTAACTAGATCAGACTTCTGTCATTCTCACCAGTAATAATGTTACTTATACATTTCCCCTTCTGTATATGTAACGTATGGTGTAACTAGATCTGACTTCTGTCATTCTCACCAGTAATAATGTTACTTATACATTTCCCCTTCTGTATATGTAACGTATGGTGTAACTAGATGACTCCTGTCACTCTCACCAGTAATAATGTTACTTATACATTTCCCCTTCTGTATATGTAACGTATGGTGAAACTAGATCTGACTCCTGTCATTCTCACCAGTAATAATGATACTTATACATTTCCCCTTCTGTATATGTAACGTATGGTGTAACTAGATCTGACTTCTGTCATTCTCACCAGTAATAATGTTACTTATACATTTCCCCTTCTGTATATGTAACGTATGGTGTAACTAGATCTGACTCCTGTCATTCTCACCAGTAATAATGTTACTTATACATTTCCTCTTCTGTATATGTAACGTATGGAGTAACTAGATCTGACTCCTGTCATTCTCACCAGTAATAATGATACTTATACATTTCCCCTTCTGTATATGTAACGTATGGTGTAACTAGATCTGACTCCTGTCATTCTCACTCGTAATAATGTTACTTATACATTTCCCCTTCTGTATATGTAACGTATGGTGTAACTAGATCTGACTCCTGTCATTCTCACCAGTAATAATGTTACTTATACATTTCCCCTTCTGTATATGTAACGTATGATGTAACTAGATCTGACTTCTGTCATTCTCACCAGTAATAATGTTACTTATACATTTCCCCTTCTGTATATGTAACGTATGGTGTAACTAGATCTGACTCCTGTCACTCTCACCAGTAATAATGTTACCTATACATTTCCCCTTCTGTATATGTAACGTATGGTGAAACTAGATCTGACTTCTGTCATTCTCACCAGTAATAATGTTACTTATACATTTCCCCTTCTGTATATGTAACGTATGGTGAAACTAGATCAGACTTCTGTCATTCTCACCAGTAATAATGTTACTTATACATTTCCCCTTCTGTATATGGAACGTATGGTGTAACTAGATCTGACTCCTGTCATTCTCACCAGTAATAATGTTACTTATACATTTCTCCTTCTGTATATGTAACGTATGGTGTAACTAGATCTGACTCCTGTCACTCTCACCAGTAATAATGTTACTTATACATTTCCCCTTCTGTATATGTAACGTATGGTGTAATTAGATCTGACTCCTGTCATTCTCACCAGTAATAATGTTACTTATACATTTCCCCTTCTGTATATGTAACGTATGGTGTAACTAGATCTGACTCCTGTCATTATCACCAGTAATAGTGTTACTTATACATTTCCCCTTCTGTATATGGAACGTATGGTGTAACTAGATCTGACTCCTGTCATTCTCACCAGTAATAATGTTACTTATACATTTCCCCTTCTGTATATGTAACATATGGTGTAACTAGATCTGACTCCTGTAACTCTCACCAGTAATAATGTTACTTATACATTTCCCCTTCTGTATATGTAACGTATGGTGTAACTAGATCTGACTCCTGTCATTCTCACCAGTAATAATGTTACTTATACATTTCCCCTTCTGTATATGTAACGTATGGTGTAACTAGATCTTACTCCTGTCATTCTCACCAGTAATAATGTTACTTATGCATTTCCCTTCTGTATATATAAAGTATGGTGTAACTAGATCTGACTCCTGTCATTCTCACCAGTAATAATGTTACTTATACATTTCCCCTTCTGTATATGTAACGTATGGTGTAACTAGATCTGACTCCTGTCATTCTCACCAGTAATAATGTTACTTATACATTTCCCCTTCTGTATAAGTAACGTATGGTGTAACTAGATGTGACTCCTGTCATTCTCTCTGGTAATAATGTTACTTATACATTTCCCCTTCTGTATATGTAACGTATGGTGTAACTAGATCTGACTCCTGTCATTCTCTCTGGTAATAATGTTACTAATACATTTCCCCTTCTGTATATGTAACGTATGGTGTAACTAGATCTGACTCCTGTAATTTTCACCAGTAATAATGTTACTTATTCATTTCCCCTTCTGTATATGTAACGTATAGTGTAACTAGATCTGACTCCTGTCAGTCTCACCAGTAATAATGTTACTTATACATTTCCCCTTCTGTATATGTAACGTATGGTGTAACTAGATCTGACTCCTGTAACTCTCAGCAGTAATAATGTTACTTATACATTTCGCCTTCTGTATATGTAACATATGGTGTAACTAGATCTGACTCCTGTCATTCTCACTGGTAATAATGTTACTTATACATTTCCCCTTCTGTATATGTAACGTATGGTGTAACTAGATCTGACTCCTGTCATTCTCACCAGTAATAATGTTACTTATATATTACCCCTTCTGTATATAGAACGTATGGTGTAACTAGATCTGACTCCTGTCATTCTCACCTGTAATAAAGTTACTTATACATTTCCCCTTCTGTATATGGAATGTATGGTGTAACTAGATCTGACTCCTGTCATTCTCACCAGTAATAATGTTACTTATACATTTCCCCTTCTGTATATGGAACGTATGGTGTAACTAGATCTGACTCCTGTCATTCTCACCAGTAATAATGTTACTTATACATTTCCCCTTCTGTATATGGAACGTATGGTGTAACTAGATCTGACTCATGTCACTCTCACCAGTAATAATGTTACTTATACATTTCCCCTTCTGTATATGTAATGTATGGTGTAACTAGATCTGACTCCTGTCATTCTCACCAGTAATAATGTTACTTATACATTTCCCCTTCTGTATATGGAACGTATGGTGTAACTAGATCTGACTCCTGTCATTCTCACCAGTAATAATGTTACTTATACATTTCCCCTTCTGTATATGGAACGTATGGTGTAACTAGATCTGACTCCTGTAACTCTCAGCAGTAATAATGTTACTTATACATTTCGCCTTCTGTATATGTAACATATGGTGTAACTAGATCTGACTCCTGTCATTCTCACCAGTAATAATATTACTTATACATTTCCCCTTCTGTATATGTAACGTATGGTGTAACTAGATCTGACTCCTGTCATTCTCACCAGTAATAATGTTACTTATACATTTCCCCTTCTGTATATGTAACGTATGGTGTAACTAGATCTGACTCCTGTCATTCTCACCAGTACTGTTACTTATAGAGCACTTTTCTCCCAATAGCAGTCACAGAGCTTTACATTCACATATACAGAGCATAAGATACACAATAAGTAGAACAGAATAAAGACCTCAGCATGTTAGATGTATTATTAAGGGACTGAAGGAACATTAACGAAACGTGTAAGTCATCAGCCTGTTTGTAGTCTCCAGAGTGGAAGCCTCTTGGACTGTGCGAGGCTGCAGGTTCAATGGTCCGGGTTGTAATGCTAATAGATTATCCTCATATGTATTACTGGAGATTCTGGGTACTGCTGGTAACAGTTCCTTGATCTGCAGATGGAAGTAACCAGGGCAGTAAAGAGGCAGAAGCTGCTTCTGGTACCCGTGACCCTGGCCATGTAGGACTGGGAGAGTCAGTCAGACTATGTAATAGTCACCATCTTACAGGCAGCCGGTGAAGGGAGCAGAGAATGGGTGTTATGTGGCAGGAACGGGCTGGTTAGGTAACAGCCTGGCTGCTGCATTCTGTACAAGCTACAAGCGGTGCAATTCTATTGCTGGGAGACCCAGGTAGAGGACATTGCAGTAGTCTATGCGTGATGATACAAGTGCATGTATGACTGTAGGTAGATCTTCTGAGGGAAGTGCTGGAGTCTGGCTATGTTCCTCAGATGAGGATCTGATTGTGGCTGATACCTGATGTCTAAGTGTCACTCCACCATCCATGACACCAAGATTCCGCACATGATCCGCATTTTCTAACTCTGAAGTGTAAGTCTGGTTTGCAAAGCTGTAGTCCTCCCCTTTGTTGGTGAGCTTCTATCATATGTACAGTGAGTAATAGCCAACTGGAATCACCCACACCTGGAGCTCAGCTAGACATTTAGTATTGGGTTTCTAAGTACCTGGAGCAAAGACAGGTTATCTGCATAGCAGTGGTAGATGATGCCACGACGTCTGATTATTTCACCCAGTAGCAGCATGTATATTGCAAAAATCAAAGGACCTAGCATAGCACCTGAAGGAACAATGCAGGGAAATGATGATGAGTATACTCCAGAAGATTAAAATGGATTTATCACTCAGGGCATGCAAATGGCTTCACACGTCTGTGAGTTCTCCCATGTTGAATAAGATCTGATTTGTGTTTAAAACATTTTCCACACTCAGAACATGGAAATGGCCTCTCACCTGTGTGACATCTCTGATGTATAACAAGATATGATTTCCGTGTAAAATATTTCCCACACTCAGAACATGGAAATGGCCTCTCACCTGTGTGACTTCTCTGATGTACAACAAGATCTGATTTGTGTTTAAAATCTTTCCTACACTCAGAACATGGAAATGGCCTCTCTCCTGTGTGAGTTCTCCGATGTGTAACAAGACTCGATTTCTGTGTAAAACATTTCCCACACTCAGAACATGGAAATGGCTTCTCACCTGTGTGAGTTAACTCATGTAGAACAAGATGTGATTTCCGTGTAAAACCTTTCCCACACTCAGAACATGAAAATGGCTTCTCACCTGTGTGACTTCTCTCATGAATAACAAGACTCGATTTCTGTGTAAAACATTTCCCACACTCAGAACATGAAAATGGCTTCTCACCTGTGTGACTTCTCTGATGTGTAACAAGATGCCAATTGTATGTAAAACATTTCCCACAGTGAGAACATGAAAATTGCTTATTACCTGTGTGACTTCCCAGATGTTTAACATAAGATGTCTTTCGTGAAAAACATTTCCCACACTCAGAACATGAAAATGGCCTCTCACCTGTGTGAGTTTTCTGATGCATAACAAGAGATGATTTCAGTGTAAAACATTTCCCACACTCAGAACATGAAAATGGCTTCTCACTTGTGTGACTTCTCTGATGTGTAACAAGACTCGATTTCTGTGTAAAACATTTCCCACACTCAGAACATGAAAATGGCTTCTCACCTGTGTGACTTCTCAGATGTTTAACAAGATGCCATTTGTATGTAAAACATTTCCCACAGTGAGAACATGAAAATTGCTTATTACCTGTGTGACTTCCCAGATGTTTAACATAAGATGCCTTTCGTGAAAAACATTTCCCACACTCAGAACATGGAAATGGCCTCTCCCCTGCCTTAACTGGCTGATGGGCAGTAAGTTTTGTGTTCTGTATAAAACATTTGGCATCTATAGAACAGGGAAACTCTGTATCTACTCTCGGAGCTGTAACAGATGCACCAATATCAGAGTGATCAGGAGAACATTTCCCAGGATCAGGGGGATCAGCTGATAGAGCTGGATGGATAATTGGGGTAATGGGGTTATCTCCTGGAGAATCCCGTCTACTGTCATTATCTTTTATTTCACAATCCGGGGATAACATTAGATGTCCTTCTGAGATATTCCTGCTTGTGTGTCCATCTGCTGGAAATAAAATACATTATGGAAAAGTGACATTTTCTGTAACAATTTAAATATTGTAAAGACTATGATCAAAACTGACAAATTGCTATAAAATGAGTAAAAAAAGACCCATGGTGTCATATGGTACAATATATAATTCTGTAAGGGACATTGTAACCAGTACTGTATTTCTGGCATTGCTTTTATGTTTAATTAAAAATACTTGGAAGCTTGGACTGGAGTGTAACCAACACTGAGAGATCATGTGGGATTACTAAAAGTGACATGGGCTGTGCAGTAATATAACATTGCCTGTGCATACATTTAGGTAACACAGAGATCATGTGGTATTATTAGAGGTGACATGGGCTGTGCAGTAATATAACATCACCTGTGCATACATTTAGGTAACACTGAGAGATCATGTGGGATTACTAGAGGTGACATGGGCTGTG
Source organism: Pseudophryne corroboree (assembly GCF_028390025.1). Taxonomy (NCBI): domain Eukaryota; kingdom Metazoa; phylum Chordata; class Amphibia; order Anura; family Myobatrachidae; genus Pseudophryne; species Pseudophryne corroboree. The sequence continues at coordinate 28,601 of NW_026967740.1, forward strand.
CAGTAATATAACATCGCCTGTGCATACATTTAGGTAACACTGAGACCATGTGGGATTACTAGAGGTGACACGGGCTGTGCAGTAATATAACATCGCCTGTGCATACATTTAGGTAACACTGAGATATCATGTGGGATTACTAGAGGTGACATGGGCTGTGCAGTAATATAACATCACCTGTGCATACATTTAGATAACACTGAGAGATCATGTGGGATTACTAGAGGTGACACGGGCTGTGCAGTAATATAACATCACCTGTGCATACATTTAGGTAACACTGAGATCATGTGGGATTACTAGAGGTGACATGGGCTGTGCAGTAATATAACGTCACCTGTGCATACATTTAGGTAACACTGAGAGATCATGTGGGATTACTAGAGATGACATGGGCTGTGCAGTAATATAACATCGCCTGTGCATACATTTAGGTAACACTGAGATCATGTGGGATTACTAGAGGTGACATGGGCTGTGCAGTAATATAACATCACCTGTGCATACATTTAGGTAACACTGAGATCATGTGGGATTACTAGAGGTGACATGGGCTGTGCAGTAATATAACGTCGCCTGTGCATACATTTAGGTAACACTGAGAGATCATGTGGGATTACTAGAGATGACATGGGCTGTGCAGTAATATAACATCACCTGTGCATACATTTAGGTAACACTGAGAGATCATGTGGGATTACTAGAGGTGACATGGGCTGTGCAGTAATATAACATCGCCTGTGCATACATTTAGGTAACACTGAGAGATCATGTGGGATTACTAGAGGTGACATGGGCTGTGCAGTAATATAACATCGCCTGTGCATACATTTAGGTAACACTGAGAGTTCATGTGGGATTACTAGAGGTGACAGGGGCTGTGCAGTAATATAACATCGCCTGTGCATACATTTAGGTAACACTGAGAGACCATGTGGGATTACTAGTGGTGACATGGGCTGTGCAGTAATATAACATCGCCTGTGCATACATTTAGGTAACACTGAGATCATGTGGGATTACTAGAGGTGACATGGGCTGTGCAGTAATATAACATCGCCTGTGCATACATTTAGGTAACACTGAGATCATGTGGGATTACTAGAGGTGACATGGGCTGTGCAGTAATATAACATCACCTGTGCATACATTTAGGTAACACTGAGATCATGTGGGATTACTAGAGGTGACATGGGCTGTGCAGTAATATAACATTGCCTGTGCATACATTTAGGTAACACTGAGAGATCAAGTGCTATTACTAGAGGTGACATGGGCTGTGCAGTAATATAACATCGCCTGCGCATACATTTAGGTAACACTGAGAGATCATGTGGGATTACTAGAGGTGACATGGGCTGTGCAGTAATATAACATTGCCTGTGCATACATTTAGGTAACACTGAGAGATCATGTGGGATTACTAGAGGTGACATGAGCTGTGCAGTAATATAACATCGCCTGTGCATACATTTAGGTAACACTGAGAGTTCATGTGGGATTACTAGAGGTGACATGGGCTGTGCAGTAATATAACATCGCCTGTGCATACATTTAGGTAACACTGAGATCATGTGGGATTACTAGAGGTGACATGGGCTGTGCAGTAATATAACATCACCTGTGCATACATTTAGGTAACACTGAGAGATCATGTGGGATTACTAGAGGTGACATGGGCTGTGCAGTAATATAACATCGCCTGTGCATACATTTAGGTAACACTGAGATCATGTGGGATTACTAGAGGTGACATGGGCTGTGCAGTAATATAACATCACCTGTGCATACATTTAAATAACACTGATCATGTGGTATTACTAGAGGTGACATGGGCTGTGCAGTAATATAACATCACCTGTGCATACATTTAAATAACACTGAACATGTGGTATTACTAGAGGTGACATGGGTTGTGCAGTGATATAACATCGCCTGTGCATACATTTAGGTAACACTGAGAGATCATGTGGGATTACTAGAGATGACATGGGCTGTGCAGTAATATAACATCCCCTGTGCATACACTTAGGTAATACTGAGACCATGTGGGATAACTAAAGGTGACATGGGCTGTGCAGTAATATAACATCGCCTGTGCATACATTTAGGTAACACAGAGAACATGTGGGATTACTAGAGGTGACATGGGCTGTGCAGTAATATAACATTGCCTGTGCATACATTTAGGTAACACTGAGATCATGTGGGATTACTAGAGGTGACATGGGCTGTGCAGTAATATAACATCACCTGTGCATACATTTAGGTAACACTGAGATCATGTGGGATAACTAAAGGTGACATGGGCTGTGCAGTAATATAACATCGCCTGTGCATACATTTAGGTAACACAGAGAACATGTGGGATTACTAGAGGTGACATGGGCTGTGCAGTAATATAACATTGCCTGTGCATACATTTAGGTAACACTGAGATCATGTGGGATTACTAGAGGTGACATGGGCTGTGCAGTAATATAACATCGCCTGTGCATACATTTAGGTAACACTGAGAGATCATGTGGGATTACTAGAGGTGACATGGGCTGTGCAGTAATATAACATTGCCTGTGCATACATTTAGGTAACACTGAGATCATGTGGGATTACTAGAGGTGACATGGGCTGTGCAGTAATATAACATCGCCTGTGCATACATTTAGGTAACACTGAGATCATGTGGGATTACTAGAGGTGACATGGGCTGTGCAGTAATATAACATCGCCTGTGCATACATTTAGGTAACACTGAGATCATGTGGGATTACTAGAGGTAACATGGGCTGTGTAGTAATATAACATCGCCTGTGCATACATTTAGGTAACACTGAGAGATCATGTGGGATTACTAGAGAAGACATGGGCTGTGCAGTAATATAACATCGCCTGTGCATACATTTAGGTAACACTGAGATCATGTGGGATTACTAGAGGTAACATGGGCTGTGCAGTAATATAACATCGCCTGTGCATACATTTAGATAACATTGAGAGAACATGTGGGATTACTAGAGGTGACATGGGCTGTGCAGTAATATAACATCACCTGTGCATACATTTAGGTAACACTGAGATCATGTGGGATTACTAGAGGTGACATGGGCTGTGCAGTAATATAACATCTCCTGTGCATACATTTAGGTAACACTGAGAGATCATGTGGGATTATTAGAGGTGACATGGGTTGTGCAGTAATATAACATCACCTGTGCATACATTTAGGTAACACTGAGAGATCATGTGGGATTACTAGAGGTGACATGGGCTGTGCAGTAATATAACATCACCTGTGCATACATGTAGGTAACACTGAGATCATGTGGGATTACTAGAGATGACATGAGCTGTGCAGTAATATAACATCGCCTGTGCATACATTTAGGTAACACTGAGAGATCATGTGGGATTACCAAAAGTGACATGGGCTGTGCAGTAATATAACATCGCCTGTGCATACATGTAGGTAACACTGAGATCATGTGGGATTACTAGAGGTGACATGGGCTGTGCAGTAATATAACATCACCTGTGCATACATTTAGGTAACACTGAGATCATGTGGGATTACTAGAGGTGACATGGGCTGTGCAGTAATATAACATCACCTGTGCATACATTTAGGTAACACTGAGATCATGTGGGATTACTAGAGGTGACATGGGCTGTGCAGTAATATAACATCACCTGTGCAGACATTTAGGTAACACTGAGATCATGTGGGATTACTAGAGGTGACATGGGCTGTGCAGTAATATTACATCACCTGTGCATACATTTAGGTAACACTGAGAGATCATGTGGGATTACTAGAGGTGACATGGCTGTGCAGTAATATAACATCACCTGTGCATACATTTAGGTAACACTGAGAGATCATGTGGGATTACTAGAGGTGACATGGACTGTGCAGTAATATAACATCGCCTGTGCATACATTTAGGTAGCACTGAGATCATGTGGGATTACTAGAGGTGACATGGGCTGTGTAGTAATATAACATCACCTGTGCATACATTTAGGTAACACTGAGAGATCATATGGGATTACTAGAGGTGACATGGGCTGTGCAGTAATATAACATCACCTGTGCATACACTTAGGTAATACTGAGATCATGTGGGATTACTAGAGGTGACATGGGCTGTGCAGTAATATAACATCACCTGTGCATACATTTAGGTAACACTGAGAGATCATGTGGGATAACTAGAGGTGACATGGGCTGTACAGTAATATAACATCGCCTGTGCATACATTTAGGTAACACTGAGAACATGTGGGATTACTAGAGGTGACATGGGCTGTGCAGTAATATAACATCACCTGTGCATACATTTAGGTAACACTGAGAGATCATGTGGGATAACTAGAGGTGACATGGGCTGTGCAGTAATATAACATCACCTGTGCATACATTTAGGTAACACTGAGAGATCATGTGGGATTACTAGAGGTGACATGGGCTGTGCAGTAATATAACATCGCCTGTGCATACATTTAGGTAACACAGAGATCATGTGGGATTACTAGAGGTGACATGGGCTGTGCAGTAATATAACATCACCTGTGCATACATTTAGGTAACACTGAGAGATCATGTGGGATAACTAGAGGTGACATGGGCTGTACAGTAATATAACATTGCCTGTGCATACATTTAGGTAACACTGAGATCATGTGGGATTACTAGAGGTGACATGGGCTGTGCAGTAATATAACATCGCCTGTGCATACATTTAGGTAACACTGAGATCATGTGGGATTACTAGAGGTGACATGGGCTGTGCAGTAATATAACATCGCCTGTGCATACATTTAGGTAACACTGAGATCATGTGGGATTACTAGAGGTAACATGGGCTGTGTAGTAATATAACATCGCCTGTGCATACATTTAGGTAACACTGAGAGATCATGTGGGATTACTAGAGAAGACATGGGCTGTGCAGTAATATAACATCGCCTGTGCATACATTTAGGTAACACGGAGATCATGTGGGATTACTAGAGGTAACATGGGCTGTGCAGTAATATAACATCGCCTGTGCATACATTTAGATAACACTGAGAGAACATGTGGGATTACTAGAGGTGACATGGGCTGTGCAGTAATATAACATCACCTGTGCATACATTTAGGTAACACTGAGATCATGTGGGATTACTAGAGGTGACATGGGCTGTGCAGTAATATAACATCTCCTGTGCATACATTTAGGTAACACTGAGAGATCATGTGGGATTATTAGAGGTGACATGGGTTGTGCAGTAATATAACATCACCTGTGCATACATTTAGGTAACACTGAGAGATCATGTGGGATTACTAGAGGTGACATGGGCTGTGCAGTAATATAACATCACCTGTGCATACATGTAGGTAACACTGAGATCATGTGGGATTACTAGAGATGACATGAGCTGTGCAGTAATATAACATCGCCTGTGCATACATTTAGGTAACACTGAGAGATCATGTGGGATTACCAAAAGTGACATGGGCTGTGCATTAATATAACATCGCCTGTGCATACATGTAGGTAACACTGAGATCATGTGGGATTACTAGAGGTGACATGGGCTGTGCAGTAATATAACATCACCTGTGCATACATTTAGGTAACACTGAGATCATGTGGGATTACTAGAGGTGACATGGGCTGTGCAGTAATATAACATCACCTGTGCATACATTTAGGTAACACTGAGATCATGTGGGATTACTAGAGGTGACATGGGCTGTGCAGTAATATAACATCACCTGTGCAGACATTTAGGTAACACTGAGATCATGTGGGATTACTAGAGGTGACATGGGCTGTGCAGTAATATTACATCACCTGTGCATACATTTAGGTAACACTGAGAGATCATGTGGGATTACTAGAGGTGACATGGGCTGTGCAGTAATATAACATCACCTGTGCATACATTTAGGTAACACTGAGATCATGTGGGATTACTAGAGGTGACATGGGCTGTGCAGTAATATAACATCACCTGTGCAGACATTTAGGTAACACTGAGATCATGTGGGATTACTAGAGGTGACATGGGCTGTGCAGTAATATTACATCACCTGTGCATACATTTAGGTAACACTGAGAGATCATGTGGGATTACTAGAGGTGACATGGCTGTGCAGTAATATAACATCACCTGTGCATACATTTAGGTAACACTGAGAGATCATGTGGGATTACTAGAGGTGACATGGACTGTGCAGTAATATAACATCGCCTGTGCATACATTTAGGTAGCACTGAGATCATGTGGGATTACTAGAGGTGACATGGGCTGTGTAGTAATATAACATCACCTGTGCATACATTTAGGTAACACTGAGAGATCATATGGGATTACTAGAGGTGACATGGGCTGTGCAGTAATATAACATCACCTGTGCATACACTTAGGTAACACTGAGATCATGTGGGATTACTAGAGGTGACATGGGCTGTGCAGTAATATAACATCACCTGTGCATACATTTAGGTAACACTGAGAGATCATGTGGGATAACTAGAGGTGACATGGGCTGTACAGTAATATAACATCGCCTGTGCATACATTTAGGTAACACTGAGAACATGTGGGATTACTAGAGGTGACATGGGCTGTGCAGTAATATAACATCACCTGTGCATACATTTAGGTAACACTGAGAGATCATGTGGGATAACTAGAGGTGACATGGGCTGTGCAGTAATATAACATCACCTGTGCATACATTTAGGTAACACTGAGAGATCATGTGGGATTACTAGAGGTGACATGGGCTGTGCAGTAATATAACATCGCCTGTGCATACATTTAGGTAACACAGAGATCATGTGGGATTACTAGAGGTGACATGGGCTGTGCAGTAATATAACATCACCTGTGCATACATTTAGGTAACACTGAGAGATCATGTGGGATAACTAGAGGTGACATGGGCTGTACAGTAATATAACATCGCCTGTGCATACATTTAGGTAACACTGAGAACATGTGGGATTACTAGAGGTGACATGGGCTGTGCAGTAATATAACATCACCTGTGCATACATTTAGGTAACACTGAGATCATGTGGGATTACTAGAGGTGACATGGGCTGTGCAGTAATATAACATCGCCTGTGCATACATTTAGGTAACACAGAGATCATGTGGGATTACTAGAGGTGACATGGGCTGTGTAGTAATATAACATCGCCTGTGCATACATTTAGGTAACACTGAGAGATCATGTGGGATTACTAGAGGTGACATGGGCTGTGCAGTAATATAACATCGCCTGTGCATACATTTAGGTAACACTGAGATCATGTGGGATTACTAGAGGTGACATGAGCTGTGCAGTAATATAACATCACCTGTGCATACATTTAGGTAACACTGAGAGATCATGTGGGATTACAAGAGGTGACATGGGCTGTGCAGTAATATAACATCTCCTGTGCATACATTTAGGTAACACTGAGAGATCATGTGGGATTACAAGAGATGACATGGGCTGTGCAGTAATATAACATCTCCTGTGCATACATTTAGGTAACACTGAGAGATCATGTGGGATTACTAGAGGTGACATGGGCTGTGTAGTAATATAACATCACCTGTGCATACATTTAGGTAACACTGAGAGATCATGTGGGATTACTAGAGGTGACATGGGCTGTGTAGTAATATAACATCACCTGTGCATACATTTAGGTAACACTGAGAGATCATGTGGGATTACTAGAGGTGACATGGGCTGTGCAGTAATATAACATCTCCTGTGCATACATTTAGGTAACACTGAGAGATCATGTGGGATTACTAGAGGTGACATGGGCTGTGCAGTAATATAACATCTCCTGTGCATACATTTAGGTAACACTGAGATCATGTGGGATTACTAGAGGTGACATAGGCTGTGCAGTAATATAACATCGCCTGTGCATACATTTAGGTAACACTGAGAGATCATATGGTATTACTAGAGGTGACATGGGCTGTGCAGTAATATAACATCACCTGTGCATACATTTAGGTAACACTGAGACCATGTGGGATTACTAGAGGTGACATGGGCTGTGCAGTAATATAACATCACCTGTGCATACATTTAGGTAACACTGAGAGATCATGTGGGATTACTAGAGGTGACATGGGCTGTGCAGTAATATAACAACGCCTGTGCATACATTTAGGTAACACTGAGATCATGTGGGATTATTAGAGGTGACATGGCCTGTGCAGTAATATAACATCACCTGTGCATACATTTAGATAACACTGATCATGTGGTATTACTAGAGGTGACATGGGCTGTGCAGTAATATAACATCGCCTGTGCATACATTTAGGTAACACTGAGATCATGTGGGATTACTAGAAGTGACATGGGCTGTGCAGTAATATAACATCTCCTGTGCATACATTTAGGTAACACTGAGAGATCATGTGGGATTACTAGATGTGACATGGGCTGTGCAGTAATATAACGTCGCCTGTGCATACATTTAGGTAACACTGACATCATGTGGGATTACTAGAGGTGACATGGGCTGTGCAGTAATATAACATCGCCTGTGCATACATTTAGGTAACACTGAGATCATGTGGGATTACTAGAGGTGACATGGGCTGTGCAGTAATATAACATCGCCTGTGCATACATTTAGTTAACACTGAGATCATGTGGGATTACTAGAGGTGACATGGGCTGTGCAGTAATATAACATCGCCTGTGCATACATTTAGATAACACTGACAGATCATGTGGGATTACTAGAAGTGACATGGACTGTGCAGTAATATAACATCGCCTGTGCATACATTTAGGTAACACTGAGAGATCATGTGGGATTACTAGAGGTGACATGGGCTGTGCAGTAATATAACATCGCCTGTGCATACATTTAGGTAAAACTGAGAGAACATGTGGGATTACTAGAGGTGACGTGGGCTGTGCAGTAATATTACATCACCTGTGCATACATTTAGGTAACACTGAGAGAACATGTGGGATTACTAGAGATGACATGGACTGTGCAGTAATATAACATCGCCTGTGCATACATTTAGGTAACACTGAGAGATCATATGGGATTACTAGAGGTGACATGGGCTGTGCAGTAATATAACATCACCTGTGCATACATTTAGGTAACACTGAGATCATGTGGGATTACTAGAGGTGACATGGGCTGTGCAGTAATATAACATCACCTGTGCATACATTTAGGTAACACTGAGAGATCATGTGGGATTACTAGAGGTGACATGGGCTGTGCAGTAATATAACATCACCTGTGCATACATTTAGGTAACACTGAGATCATATGGGATTACTAGAGATGACATGGGCTGTGCAGTAATATAACATCACCTGTGCATACATTTAGGTAACACTGAGATCATGTGGGATTACTAGAGATGACATGGGCTGTGCAGTAATATAACATTGCCTGTGCATACATTTAGGTAACACTGAGAGATCATGTGGGATTACTAGAGGTGACATGGGCTGTGCAGTAATATAACATCGCCTGTGCATACATTTAGGTAACACTGAGATCATATGGGATTACTAGAGATGACATGGGCTGTGCAGTAATATAACATCACCTGTGCATACATTTAGGTAACACTGAGATCATGTGGGATTACTAGAGGTGACAGGGGCTGTGCAGTAATATAACATCACCTGTGCATACATTTAGGTAACACTGAGATCATGTGGGATTACTAGAGGTGACATGGGCTGTGCAGTAATATAACATCGCCTGTGCATACATTTAGGTAACACTGAGAACATGTGGGATTACTAGAGGTGACATGGGTTGTGCAGTAATATAACATCGCCTGTGCATACATTTAGGTAACACTGAGATCATGTGGGATTACTAGAGGTGACATGGGCTGTGCAGTAATATAACATCGCCTGTGCATACATTTAGGTAACACTGAGAGATCATGTGGGATTACTAGAGGTGACATGGGCTGTGCAGTAATATAACATCGCCTGTGCATACATTTAGGTAACACTGAGAGATCATGTGGGATTACTAGAGGTGACATGGGCTGTGCAGTAATATAACATCACCTGTGCATACATTTAGGTAACACTGAGAGAACATGTGGGATTACTAGAGGTGACATGGGCTGTGTAGTAATATAACATCGCCTGTGCATACATTTAGGTAACACTGAGAGATCATGTGGTATTACTAGAGGTGTCATGGGCTGTGCAGTAATATAACATCGCCTGTGCATACATTTAGGTAACACTGAGATATCATGTGGGATTACTAGAGATGACATGGGCTGTGCAGTAATATAACATCGCCTGTGCATACATTTAGGTAACACTGAGATAATGTGGGATTACTAGAGGTGACATGGGCTGTGCAGTAATATAACATCGCCTGTGCATACATTTAGGTAACACTGAGATCATGTGGAATTACTAGAGGTGACATGGGCTGTGTAATAATATAACATCGCCTGTGCATACATTTAGGTAACACTGAGAACATGTGGGATTACTAGAGGTGACATGGGCTGTGCAGTAATATAACATCACCTGTGCATACATTTAGGTAACACTGAGAGATCATGTGGGATTACTAGAGATGACATGGGCTGTGCAGTAATATAACATCACCTGTGCATACATTTAGGTAACACTGAGAGAACATGTGGGATTACTAGAGGTGACATGGGCTGTGCAGTAATATAACATCGCCTGTGCATACATTTAGGTAACACTGAGATCATGTGGGATTACTAGAGGTGAAATGGGCTGTGCAGTAATATAACATCTCCTGTGCATACATTTAGATAACACTGACAGATCATGTGGGATTACTAGAAGTGACATGGACTGTGCAGTAATATAACATCGCCTGTGCATACATTTAGGTAACACTGAGATCATGTGGGATTACTAGAGGTGACATGGGCTGTGTAGTAATATAACATCGCCTGTGCATACATTTAGGTAACACTGAGATCATGTGGGATTACTAGAGGTGACAGGGGCTGTGCAGTAATATAACATCGCCTGTGCATACATTTAGGTAACACTGAGAGAACATGTGGGATTACTAGAGGTGACATGGGCTGTGCAGTAATATAACATCGCCTGTGCATACATTTAGGTAACACTGAGATCATGTGGGATTATTAGAGGTGACATGGGCTGTGCAGTAATATAACATCACCTGTGCATACATTTAGGTAACACTGAGATCATGTGGGATTACTAGAGGTGACATGGGCTGTGCAGTAATATAACATCACCTGTGCATACATTTAGGTAACACTGAGATCATGTGGGATTACTAGAGGTGACATGGGCAGTGCAGTAATATAACATCGCCTGTGCATACATTTAGGTAACACTGAGAGATCATGTGGGATTACTAGAGGTGACATGGGCTGTGCAGTAATATAACATCACCTGTGCATACATTTAGGTAACACTGAGATCATGTGGGATTACTAAAGGTGACATGGGCTGTGCAGTAATATAACATCGCCTGTGCATACATTAAGGTAACACTGAGATCATGTGGGATTACTAGAGGTGACATGGGCTGTGCAGTAATATAACATCACCTGTGCATACATTTAGGTAACACTGAGATCATGTGGGATTACTAGAGGTGACATGGGCTGTGCAGTAATATAACATCGCCTGTGCATACATTTAGGTAACACTGAGATCATGTGGGATTACTAGAGGTGACATGGGCTGTGCAGTAATATTACATCGCCTGTGCATACATTTAGGTAACACTGAGATCATGTGGGATTACTAGAGGTGTGACATGGGCTGTGCAGTAATATAACATCACCTGTGCATACATTTAGGCAACACTGAGAGATCATGAGGGATTACTAGAGGTGACATGGGCTGTGCAGTAATATAACATCTCCTGTGCATACATTTAGGTAACACTGAGATCATGTGGGATTACTAGAGATGACATGGGCTGTGCAGTAATATAACATCGCCTGTGCATACATTTAGGTAACACTGAGATCATGTGGAATTACTAGAGGTGACATGGGCTGTGTAGTAATATAACATTGCCTGTGCAAACATTTAGGTAACACTGAGATCATGTGGGATTACTAGAGGTGACAGGGGCTGTGCAGTAATATAACATCGCCTGTGCATACATTTAGGTAACACTGAGAGAACATGTGGGATTACTAGAGGTGACATGGGCTGTGCAGTAATATAACATCGCCTGTGCATACATTTAGGTAACACTGAGATCATGTGGGATTATTAGAGGTGACATGGGCTGTGCAGTAATATAACATCGCCTGTGCATACATTTAGGTAACACTGAGAGACCATGTGGGATTACTAGAGGTGACATGGGCAGTGCAGTAATATAACATCGCCTGTGCATACATTTAGGTAACACTGAGATCATGTGGGATTACTAGAGGTGACATGGGCTGTGCAGTAATATAACATCACCTGTGCATACATTTAGGTAACACTGAGATCATGTGGGATTACTAGAGGTGACATGGGCTGTGCAGTAATATAACATCACCTGTGCATACATTTAGGTAACACTGAGATCATGTGGGATTACTAGAGGTGACATGGGCAGTGCAGTAATATAACATCGCCTGTGCATACATTTAGGTAATACTGAGAGATCATGTGGGATTACTAGAGGTGACATGGGCTGTGCAGTAATATAACATCACCTGTGCATACATTTAGGTAACACTGAGATCATGTGGGATTACTAAAGGTGACATGGGCTGTGCAGTAATATAACATCGCCTGTGCATACATTTAGGTAACACTGAGATCATGTGGGATTACTAGAGGTGACATGGGCTGTGCAGTAATATAACATCACCTGTGCATACATTTAGGTAACACTGAGATCATGTGGGATTACTAGAGGTGATATGGGCTGTGCAGTAATATAACATCGCCTGTGCATACATTTAGGTAACACTGAGATCATGTGGGATTACTAGAGGTGACATGGGCTGTGCAGTAATATTACATCACCTGTGCATACATTTAGGTAACACTGAGATCATGTGGGATTACTAGAGGTGACATGGGCTGTGCAGTAATATAACATCTCCTGTGCATACATTTAGGTAACACTGAGATCATGTGGGATTACTAGAGGTGACATGGGCTGTGCAGTAATATAACATCGCCTGTGCATACATTTAGGTAACACTGAGATCATGTGGGATTACTAGAGATGACATGGGCTGTGCAGTAATATAACATCGCCTGTGCATACATTTAGGTAACACTGAGAGATCATGTGGGATTACTAGAGGTGACATGGGCTGTGCAGTAATATAACATCACCTGTGCATACATTTAGGTAACACTGAGATCATGTGGTATTACTAGAGGTGACATGGGCTGTGCAGTCATATAACATTACCTGTGCATACATTTAGGTAACACTGAAAGATCATGTGGGATTACTAGAGGTGACATGGGCTGTGCAGTAATATAACATCGCCTGTGCATACATTTAGGTAACACAGAGATCATGTGGGATAACTAAAGGTGACATGGGCTGTGCAGTAATATAACATCGCCTGTGCATACATTTAGGTAACACTGAGATCATGTGGGATTACTAGAGGTGACATGGGCTGTGCAGTAATATAACATCGCCTGTGCATACATTTAGGTAACACTGAGATCATGTGGGATTACTAAAGGTGTGACATGGGCTGTGCAGTAATATAACATCACCTGTGCATACATTTAGGCAACACTGAGAGATCATGAGGGATTACTAGAGGTGACATGGGCTGTGCAGTAATATAACATCTCCTGTGCATACATTTAGGTAACACTGAGATCATGTGGGATTACTAGAGATGACATGGGCTGTGCAGTAATATAACATCTCCTGTGCATACATTTAGGTAACACTGAGATCATGTGGGATTACTAGAGATGACATGGGCTGTGCAGTAATATAACATTGCCTGTGCATACATTTAGGTAACACTGAGATCATCTGGGATTACTAGAGGTGACATGGGCTGTGCAGTAATATAACATCGCCTGTGCATACATTTAGGTAACACTGAGAGATCATGTGGGATTACTAGAGGTGACATGGGCTGTGCAGTAATATAACATCACCTGTGCATACATTTAGGTAACACTGAGAGATCATGTGGGATTACTAGAGGTGACATGGGCCGTGCAGTAATATAACATCGCCTGTGCATACATTTAGGTAACACTGAGATCATGTGGGATTACTAGAGGTGACATGGGCCGTGCAGTAATATAACATCACCTGTGCATACATTTAGGCAACACTGAGAGATCATGAGGGATTACTAGAGGTGACATGGGCTGTGCAGTAATATAACATCTCCTGTGCATACATTTAGGTAACACTGAGATCATGTGGGATTACTAGAGGTGACATGGGCTGTGCAGTAATATAACATCGCCTGTGCATACATTTAGGTAACACTGAGATCATGTGGGATTACTAGAGGTGACATGGGCTGTGTAGAAATATAACATCGCCTGTGCATACATTTAGGCAACACTGAGAGATCATGAGGGATTACTAGAGGTGACATGGGCTGTGCAGTAATATAACATCTCCTGTGCATACATTTAGGTAACACTGAGATCATGTGGAATTACTAGAGGTGACATGGGCTGTGCAGTAATATAACATCGCCTGTGCATACATTTAGGTAACACTGAGACCATGTGGGATTACTAGAGGTGACATGGGCTGTGCAGTAATATAACATCGCCTGTGCATACATTTAGGTAACACTGAGATCATGTGGGATTACTAGAGGTAACATGGGCTGTGTAGTAATATAACATCGCCTGTGCATACATTTAGGTAACACTGAGATCATGTGGGATTACTAGAGGTGACATGGGCTGTGCAGTAATATAACATCGCCTGTGCATACATTTAGGTAACACTGAGATCATGTGGAAATACTAGAGGTGACATGGGCTGTGCAGTAATATAACATCGCCTGTGCATACATTTAGGTAACACTGAGAGATCATATGGGATTACTAGAGGTGACATGGGCTGTGCAGTAATATAACATCACCTGTGCATACATTTAGGTAACACTGAGATCATGTGGGATTACTAGAGGTGACATGGGCTGTGCAGTAATATAACATCACCTGTGCATACATTTAGGTAACACTGAGAGATCATGTGGGATTACTAGAGGTGACATGGGCTGTGCAGTAATATAACATCACCTGTGCATACATTTAGGTAACACTGAGATCATATGGGATTACTAGAGATGACATGGGCTGTGCAGTAATATAACATCACCTGTGCATACATTTAGGTAACACTGAGATCATGTGGGATTACTAGAGATGACATGGGCTGTGCAGTAATATAACATTGCCTGTGCATACATTTAGGTAACACTGAGAGATCATGTGGGATTACTAGAGGTGACATGGGCTGTGCAGTAATATAACATCGCCTGTGCATACATTTAGGTAACACTGAGATCATATGGGATTACTAGAGATGACATGGGCTGTGCAGTAATATAACATCACCTGTGCATACATTTAGGTAACACTGAGATCATGTGGGATTACTAGAGGTGACAGGGGCTGTGCAGTAATATAACATCACCTGTGCATACATTTAGGTAACACTGAGATCATGTGGGATTACTAGAGGTGACATGGGCTGTGCAGTAATATAACATCGCCTGTGCATACATTTAGGTAACACTGAGAACATGTGGGATTACTAGAGGTGACATGGGTTGTGCAGTAATATAACATCGCCTGTGCATACATTTAGGTAACACTGAGATCATGTGGGATTACTAGAGGTGACATGGGCTGTGCAGTAATATAACATCGCCTGTGCATACATTTAGGTAACACTGAGAGATCATGTGGGATTACTAGAGGTGACATGGGCTGTGCAGTAATATAACATCGCCTGTGCATACATTTAGGTAACACTGAGAGATCATGTGGGATTACTAGAGGTGACATGGGCTGTGCAGTAATATAACATCACCTGTGCATACATTTAGGTAACACTGAGAGAACATGTGGGATTACTAGAGGTGACATGGGCTGTGTAGTAATATAACATCGCCTGTGCATACATTTAGGTAACACTGAGAGATCATGTGGTATTACTAGAGGTGACATGGGCTGTGCAGTAATATAACATCGCCTGTGCATACATTTAGGTAACACTGAGATATCATGTGGGATTACTAGAGATGACATGGGCTGTGCAGTAATATAACATCGCCTGTGCATACATTTAGGTAACACTGAGATAATGTGGGATTACTAGAGGTGACATGGGCTGTGCAGTAATATAACATCGCCTGTGCATACATTTAGGTAACACTGAGATCATGTGGAATTACTAGAGGTGACATGGGCTGTGTAATAATATAACATCGCCTGTGCATACATTTAGGTAACACTGAGAACATGTGGGATTACTAGAGGTGACATGGGCTGTGCAGTAATATAACATCACCTGTGCATACATTTAGGTAACACTGAGAGATCATGTGGGATTACTAGAGATGACATGGGCTGTGCAGTAATATAACATCACCTGTGCATACATTTAGGTAACACTGAGAGAACATGTGGGATTACTAGAGGTGACATGGGCTGTGCAGTAATATAACATCGCCTGTGCATACATTTAGGTAACACTGAGATCATGTGGGATTACTAGAGGTGAAATGGGCTGTGCAGTAATATAACATCTCCTGTGCATACATTTAGATAACACTGACAGATCATGTGGGATTACTAGAAGTGACATGGACTGTGCAGTAATATAACATCGCCTGTGCATACATTTAGGTAACACTGAGATCATGTGGGATTACTAGAGGTGACATGGGCTGTGTAGTAATATAACATCGCCTGTGCATACATTTAGGTAACACTGAGATCATGTGGAATTACTAGAGGTGACATGGGCTGTGTAGTAATATAACATTGCCTGTGCAAACATTTAGGTAACACTGAGATCATGTGGGATTACTAGAGGTGACAGGGGCTGTGCAGTAATATAACATCGCCTGTGCATACATTTAGGTAACACTGAGAGAACATGTGGGATTACTAGAGGTGACATGGGCTGTGCAGTAATATAACATCGCCTGTGCATACATTTAGGTAACACTGAGATCATGTGGGATTATTAGAGGTGACATGGGCTGTGCAGTAATATAACATCACCTGTGCATACATTTAGGTAACACTGAGATCATGTGGGATTACTAGAGGTGACATGGGCTGTGCAGTAATATAACATCACCTGTGCATACATTTAGGTAACACTGAGATCATGTGGGATTACTAGAGGTGACATGGGCAGTGCAGTAATAATAAGAATTTACTTACCGATAATTCTATTTCTCGGAGTCCGTAGTGGATGCTGGGGTTCCTGAAAGGACCATGGGGAATAGCGGCTCCGCAGGAGACAGGGCACAAAAAAGTAAAGCTTTTACCAGATCAGGTGGTGTGCACTGGCTCCTCCCCCTATGACCCTCCTCCAGACTCCAGTTAGGTACTGTGCCCGGACGAGCGTACACAATAAGGGAGGCAATTTGAATCCCGGGTAAGACTCATACCAGCCACACCAATCACACCGTACAACTTGTGATCTAAACCCAGTTAACAGTATGATAACAGAAAGAGCCTCTTAAAGATGGCTCCTTAACAATATGACCCGAATTTGTTAACAATAACTATGTACAGTATTGCAGATAATCCGCACTTGGGATGGGCGCCCAGCATCCACTACGGACTCCGAGAAATAGAATTATCGGTAAGTAAATTCTTATTTTCTCTATCGTCCTAAGTGGATGCTGGGGTTCCTGAAAGGACCATGGGGATTATACCAAAGCTCCCAAACGGGCGGGAGAGTGCGGATGACTCTGCAGCACCGAATGAGAGAATTCCAAGTCCTCTTTTGCCAGGGTATCAAATTTGTAGAATTTTACAAACGTGTTTTCCCCCGACCACGTAGCTGCTCGACAGAATTGTAATGCCGAGACCCCTCGGGCAGCCGCCCAAGATGAGCCCACCTTCCTTGTGGAATGGGCCTTAACAGATTTAGGCTGTGGCAGGCCTGCCACAGAATGAGCAAGTTGAATTGTGTTACAAATCCAACGAGCAATCGTCTGCTTAGAAGCAGGGGCACCCAACTTGTTGGGTGCATATAGTATCAACAGCGAGTCAGATTTTCTGACTTCAGCCGTCCTTGAAATGTATATTTTTAAGGCTCTGACAACGTCCAACAACTTGGAGTCCTCCAAGTCGCCAGTGGCCGCAGGCACCACAATAGGTTGGTTCAGGTGAAACGCTGATACCACCTTAGGGAGAAAATGCGGACGAGTCCTCAGTTCTGCCCTATCCGAATGGAAGATTAGATAAGGGCTTTTATAAGATAAAGCCGCCAATTCAGATACTCTCCTGGCGGAAGCCAGGGCCAGTAACATAGTCACTTTCCATGTGAGATATTTAAAATCCACCTTTTTCAATGGTTCAAACCAATGGGATTTGAGGAAATCTAAAACTACATTTAGATCCCACGGTGCCACCGGAGGCACCACAGGAGGCTGTATATGCAGTACTCCTTTAACAAAAGTCTGTACCTCAGGAACTGAGGCCAATTCTTTTTGGAAGAATATTGACAGGGCCGAAATTTGAACCTTAATAGATCTCAATTTGAGACCCATAGACAATCCTGATTGTAGGAAATGTAGGAAACGACCCAGTTGAAATTCCTCCGTCGGAACACTCCGATCCTCGCACCACGCGACATATTTTCGCCAAATGCGGTGATAATGTTTCGCGGTGACTTCCTTCCTTGCCTTAATCAAGGTAGGAATGACTTCTTCTGGAATGCCTTTCCCTTTTAGGATCTGGCGTTCAACCGCCATGCCGTCAAACGCAGCCGCGGTAAGTCTTGAAAGAGACAGGGACCCTGTTGTAGCAGGTCCCTTCTCAGAAGTAGAGGGCACGGGTCGTCCGTGACCAACTCTTGAAGTTCCGGGTACCAAGTCCTTCTTGGCCAATCCGGAGCCACTAGTATTGTTCTTACTCCTCCTCACCGTATAATCTTCAATACCTTTGGTATGAGAGGCAGAGGAGGAAACACATATACTGATTTGTACACCCAAGGTGTTACCAGTGCGTCCACAGCTATTGCCTGTGGATCTCTTGACCTGGCGCAATACTTGTCCAGTTTCTTGTTGAGGCGAGACGCCATCATGTCTACCATTGGTCTTTCCCAACAGTTTATTAGCATGTGGAAGACTTCTGGATGAAGACCCCCCTCTCCCGGGTGAATATCGTGTCTGCTGAGGAAGTCTGCTTCCCAGTTGTCCACGCCCGGGAAGAACACTGCTGACAGTGCTATTACGTGATTCTCCGCCCAGCGAAGAATCTTGGCAGCTTCTGCCATTGCACTCCTGCTTCTTGTGCCGCCCTGTCTGTTTACATGGGCGACCGCCGTGATGTTGTCCGACTGAATCAACACCGGTTTTCCTTGCAGGAGTGGTTCCGCCTGGCTTAGAGCATTTTAGATTGCTCTTAGTACCAGAATGTTTATGTGAAGAGACTTTTCCAGGTTCGTCCATACCCCCTGGAAGTTTCTTCCTTGTGTGACTGCTCCCCAACCTCTCAGGCTGGCGTCCGTGGTCACCAGGATCAAATCCTGTATGCCGAATCTGCGGCCCTCCAATAGATGAGCCTTTTGCAACCACCACAGAAGATATACCCTTGTCCTTGGCGACAGGGTTATTCGCAGGTGCATCTGAGGATGCGACCCTGACCATTTGTGCATGGAATCTGCCGAATGGAATTGCTTCGTAAAAAGCCACCATTTTTCCCAGGACTCTTGTGCATTGATGTACAGACACCTTTCCTGGTTTTAGGAGGTTCCTGACAGGTCGGATAACTCCTTGGCTTTTTCCTCGGGAAGAAAAACCTTTTTCTGAACCGTGTCCAGAATCATCCCTAGGAACAGCAGACGTATCGTCGGAAAACAGCTGCGATTCTTGGAATATTTAGAATCCAGTCGTGCCGTCGAAGAACTACTTTAGATAGTGCTCTTCCGACCTCCAACTGTTCTCTGGAACTTGCCCTTTTTAGGTCGTGCAAGTAAGGGATAATTTAGATGCCTTTTTTCTTTGAAGAAACATCTTTTCGGCCATTACCTTGGTAAAAAGGCCCGGGGTGCCGTGGATAATTCAAACGGCATCGTCTGAAACTGATATTGACAGTTCTGTACCACGAACCAGAAGTACCCTTGATGAGAAGGACAAAATTTGGACATGGAGGTAATCCTTGATGTCCAGGGACACCATATAGTCCCCTTTTTTCCGGTTCGCTATCACTGCTCTGAGTGACTTTATCTCGATTTGAACCTTTTATGTAAGTGTTCAAAACATTTTAGATTTAGACTATGTGTCACCAAGCCGTCTGGCTTCAGTACCACAATATAGTGTGGAAAAATAATACCCTTTTCCTTGTTGTAGGAGGGGTACTTTGATTATCACCTGCTGGATATACAGCTTGTGAATTGTTTCCAATGCTGCCTCCCTGTCGGAGGGAGCCGTTGGTAAAGCAGACTTCAGGAACCTGCGAGGAGAAGATGTCTCGACTCTCCAATCTTTACCCCTGGGATAATACTCGTACGATCTAGGGGTCAACTTGCGAGTGATCCCACTGCGCCCTGAGACTCTTGAGACTACCCCCCCACCTTGAGTCCGCTTGCACGGCCCCAGCGTCATGCTGAGGACTTGGCAGACGCGGTGGAGGGCTTCTTTTCCTGGGAAAGGGCTGCCTGCTGCAGTCTACTTCCCTTACCTCTATGTCTGGGCAGATATGACTGGCCTTTTGCCTGCATGCCCTCATGGGAAAGGAAAGATTGAGGCTGAAAAGACGGTGTCTTTTTTAGCTGAGATGTAACTTGGGGTAAAAAAGGTTGGATTTCCCAGCTGTTGCTGTGGTCCCCAGGTCCGATGGACCGACCCCCAAATAACTCCTTCCCTTTATACAGCAATACTTCCATCTGCCGTATGGGATCTGTATCACCTGACCACTGTCGTGTCCCTGACATCTTCTGGGAGATATGGACAACGCACTTTCTTGATGCCAGAGAGCAAATATCCCTCTGTGCATCTCACATACATATATATAGAATGCATCCTATTAAATGCTCTACATGAATAAAATATTTTCAGTCAGGGAATCCGACCAAGCCAACCCAGCACTGCATCTCCAGGCTGATGGCGATCGCTGGTCGCAGTATAACCACCGTATGTGTGTATATACTTTTTAGGATATTTTTCCAGCTTCCTATCAGCTGGCTCCTTGAGGGCGGCCGTATCTGGAGACGGTAACGCCACTTGATAAGCGTGTGAGCGCCTTATCACCCTAAGGGGTGTTTCCCAACGTACCCTAATTTCTGGCGGGAAAGGGTATAACGCCAATATTTGCTATCGGGGTAACCCTACGCATCATCACACACTTCATTTTATTTTATCTGATTCAGGAAAAACTACAGGTAGTTTTTTCCACTCCCACATAATACCCTTTCTTGTGGTACTTGTAGTATCAGAAACACGTAACACCTCCTTCATTGCCCTTAACGTGTGGCCCTAATGAGAAATACGTTTGTTTATTCACCGTCGACACTGTATTCAGTGTCCGTGTCTGTGTCTGTGTCGACCGACTGAGGTAAATGGGCGTTTTTAAAACCCCTGACGGTGTTTCTGAGACGCCTGGACCGGTCCTAATAGATTGTCGGCCGTCTCATGTCGTCAACCGACCTTGCAGCGTGTTGACATTCTCACGTAATTTTCTAAATAAGCCATCCATTCCGGTGTCGACTCCCTAGAGAGTGACATCACCATTACAGGCAATTTCTCCGCCTCCTCACCAACATCGTCCTCATACATGTCGACACACACGTACCGACACACAGCACACACACCGGGAATGCTCTGACAGAGGACAGGACCCACTAGCCCTTTGGGGAGACAGAGGGAGAGTCTGCCAGCACACACCAAAAACGCTATAATTATATAGGGACAACCTTATATAAGTGTTTCTCCCTTATAGCATCTTTTATATATATACAATATCGCCAAAATCAGTGCCCCCCCTCTCTGTTTTAACCCTGTTTCTGTAGTGCAGTGCAGGGGAGAGCCTGGGAGCCTTCTCTCCAGCTTTTCTGTGAGAGAAAATGGCGCTGTGTGCTGAGGAGATAGGCCCCGCCCCTTTTACGGCGGGCTCGTCTCCCGCTATTTTTGAAGTTAGGCAGGGGTTAAATATCTCCATATAGCCTCTGTGGGCTATATGTGAGGTATTTTTTGCCTCTAATAAGGTTTTTATTTGCCTCTCAGAGCGCCCCCCCCAGCGCTCTGCACCCTCAGTGACTGTTGTGTGAAGTGTGCTGAGAGGAAAATGGCGCACAGCTGCAGTGCTGTGCGCTACCTTTATGAAGACTCAGGAGTCTTCAGCCGCCGATTTTGGACCTCTTCTCTCTTCAGCGTCTGCAAGGGGGCCGGCGGCGCGGCTCCGGTGACCATCCAGGCTGTACCTGTGATCGTCCCTCTGGAGCTAGTGTCCAGTAGCCAAGCAGCAAATCCACTCTGCACGCAGGTGAGTTCACTACTTCTCCCCTAAGTCCCTCGTTGCAGTGATCCTGTTGCCAGCAGGACTCACTGTAAAGTAAAAAACCTAAGCTAAACTTTCTCTAAGCAGCTCTTTAGGAGAGCCACCTAGATTGCACCCTTCTCGTTCGGGCACAAAATCTAACTGGAGTCTGGAGGAGGGTCATAGGGGGAGGAGCCAGTGCACACCACCTGATCTGGTAAAAGCTTTACTTTTTTGTGCCCTGTCTCCTGCGGAGCCGCTATTCCCCATGGTCCTTTCAGGAACCCCAGCATCCACTTAGGACGATAGAGAAATAACATCGCCTGTGCATACATTTAGGTAACACTGAGAGATCATGTGGGATTACTAGAGGTGACATGGGCTGTGCAGTAATATAACATCACCTGTGCATACATTTAGGTAACACTGAGATCATGTGGGATTACTAAAGGTGACATGGGCTGTGCAGTAATATAACATCGCCTGTGCATACATTTAGGTAACACTGAGATCATGTGGGATTACTAGAGGTGACATGGGCTGTGCAGTAATATAACATCACCTGTGCATACATTTAGGTAACACTGAGATCATGTGGGATTACTAGAGGTGACATGGGCTGTGCAGTAATATAACATCGCCTGTGCATACATTTAGGTAACACTGAGATCATGTGGGATTACTAGAGGTGACATGGGCTGTGCAGTAATATTACATCACCTGTGCATACATTTAGGTAACACTGAGATCATGTGGGATTACTAGAGGTGACATGGGCTGTGCAGTAATATAACATCTCCTGTGCATACATTTAGGTAACACTGAGATCATGTGGGATTACTAGAGGTGACATGGGCTGTGCAGTAATATAACATCGCCTGTGCATACATTTAGGTAACACTGAGATCATGTGGGATTACTAGAGATGACATGGGCTGTGCAGTAATATAACATCGCCTGTGCATACATTTAGGTAACACTGAGAGATCATGTGGGATTACTAGAGGTGACATGGGCTGTGCAGTAATATAACATCACCTGTGCATACATTTAGGTAACACTGAGATCATGTGGTATTACTAGAGGTGACATGGGCTGTGCAGTCATATAACATTACCTGTGCATACATTTAGGTAACACTGAAAGATCATGTGGGATTACTAGAGGTGACATGGGCTGTGCAGTAATATAACATCGCCTGTGCATACATTTAGGTAACACAGAGATCATGTGGGATAACTAAAGGTGACATGGGCTGTGCAGTAATATAACATCGCCTGTGCATACATTTAGGTAACACTGAGATCATGTGGGATTACTAGAGGTGACATGGGCTGTGCAGTAATATAACATCGCCTGTGCATACATTTAGGTAACACTGAGATCATGTGGGATTACTAGAGGTGTGACATGGGCTGTGCAGTAATATAACATCACCTGTGCATACATTTAGGCAACACTGAGAGATCATGAGGGATTACTAGAGGTGACATGGGCTGTGCAGTAATATAACATCTCCTGTGCATACATTTAGGTAACACTGAGATCATGTGGGATTACTAGAGATGACATGGGCTGTGCAGTAATATAACATCGCCTGTGCATACATTTAGGTAACACTGAGATCATGTGGAATTACTAGAGGTGACATGGGCTGTGTAGTAATATAACATTGCCTGTGCAAACATTTAGGTAACACTGAGATCATGTGGGATTACTAGAGGTGACAGGGGCTGTGCAGTAATATAACATCGCCTGTGCATACATTTAGGTAACACTGAGAGAACATGTGGGATTACTAGAGGTGACATGGGCTGTGCAGTAATATAACATCGCCTGTGCATACATTTAGGTAACACTGAGATCATGTGGGATTATTAGAGGTGACATGGGCTGTGCAGTAATATAACATCGCCTGTGCATACATTTAGGTAACACTGAGAGACCATGTGGGATTACTAGAGGTGACATGGGCAGTGCAGTAATATAACATCGCCTGTGCATACATTTAGGTAACACTGAGATCATGTGGGATTACTAGAGGTGACATGGGCTGTGCAGTAATATAACATCACCTGTGCATACATTTAGGTAACACTGAGATCATGTGGGATTACTAGAGGTGACATGGGCTGTGCAGTAATATAACATCACCTGTGCATACATTTAGGTAACACTGAGATCATGTGGGATTACTAGAGGTGACATGGGCAGTGCAGTAATATAACATCGCCTGTGCATACATTTAGGTAACACTGAGAGATCATGTGGGATTACTAGAGGTGACATGGGCTGTGCAGTAATATAACATCACCTGTGCATACATTTAGGTAACACTGAGATCATGTGGGATTACTAAAGGTGACATGGGCTGTGCAGTAATATAACATCGCCTGTGCATACATTTAGGTAACACTGAGATCATGTGGGATTACTAGAGGTGACATGGGCTGTGCAGTAATATAACATCACCTGTGCATACATTTAGGTAACACTGAGATCATGTGGGATTACTAGAGGTGATATGGGCTGTGCAGTAATATAACATCGCCTGTGCATACATTTAGGTAACACTGAGATCATGTGGGATTACTAGAGGTGACATGGGCTGTGCAGTAATATTACATCACCTGTGCATACATTTAGGTAACACTGAGATCATGTGGGATTACTAGAGGTGACATGGGCTGTGCAGTAATATAACATCTCCTGTGCATACATTTAGGTAACACTGAGATCATGTGGGATTACTAGAGGTGACATGGGCTGTGCAGTAATATAACATCGCCTGTGCATACATTTAGGTAACACTGAGATCATGTGGGATTACTAGAGATGACATGGGCTGTGCAGTAATATAACATCGCCTGTGCATACATTTAGGTAACACTGAGAGATCATGTGGGATTACTAGAGGTGACATGGGCTGTGCAGTAATATAACATCACCTGTGCATACATTTAGGTAACACTGAGATCATGTGGTATTACTAGAGGTGACATGGGCTGTGCAGTCATATAACATTACCTGTGCATACATTTAGGTAACACTGAAAGATCATGTGGGATTACTAGAGGTGACATGGGCTGTGCAGTAATATAACATCGCCTGTGCATACATTTAGGTAACACAGAGATCATGTGGGATAACTAAAGGTGACATGGGCTGTGCAGTAATATAACATCGCCTGTGCATACATTTAGGTAACACTGAGATCATGTGGGATTACTAGAGGTGACATGGGCTGTGCAGTAATATAACATCGCCTGTGCATACATTTAGGTAACACTGAGATCATGTGGGATTACTAGAGGTGTGAC
Source organism: Pseudophryne corroboree (assembly GCF_028390025.1). Taxonomy (NCBI): domain Eukaryota; kingdom Metazoa; phylum Chordata; class Amphibia; order Anura; family Myobatrachidae; genus Pseudophryne; species Pseudophryne corroboree. Next base: position 54,611 of record NW_026967740.1, read on the forward strand.
ATGGGCTGTGCAGTAATATAACATCACCTGTGCATACATTTAGGCAACACTGAGAGATCATGAGGGATTACTAGAGGTGACATGGGCTGTGCAGTAATATAACATCTCCTGTGCATACATTTAGGTAACACTGAGATCATGTGGGATTACTAGAGATGACATGGGCTGTGCAGTAATATAACATCTCCTGTGCATACATTTAGGTAACACTGAGATCATGTGGGATTACTAGAGATGACATGGGCTGTGCAGTAATATAACATTGCCTGTGCATACATTTAGGTAACACTGAGATCATGTGGGATTACTAGAGGTGACATGGGCTGTGCAGTAATATAACATCGCCTGTGCATACATTTAGGTAACACTGAGAGATCATGTGGGATTACTAGAGGTGACATGGGCCGTGCAGTAATATAACATCACCTGTGCATACATTTAGGTAACACTGAGAGATCATGTGGGATTACTAGAGGTGACATGGGCCGTGCAGTAATATAACATCGCCTGTGCATACATTTAGGTAACACTGAGATCATGTGGGATTACTAGAGGTGACATGGGCCGTGCAGTAATATAACATCACCTGTGCATACATTTAGGCAACACTGAGAGATCATGAGGGATTACTAGAGGTGACATGGGCTGTGCAGTAATATAACATCTCCTGTGCATACATTTAGGTAACACTGAGATCATGTGGGATTACTAGAGGTGACATGGGCTGTGCAGTAATATAACATCGCCTGTGCATACATTTAGGTAACACTGAGATCATGTGGGATTACTAGAGGTGACATGGGCTGTGTAGAAATATAACATCGCCTGTGCATACATTTAGGCAACACTGAGAGATCATGAGGGATTACTAGAGGTGACATGGGCTGTGCAGTAATATAACATCTCCTGTGCATACATTTAGGTAACACTGAGATCATGTGGAATTACTAGAGGTGACATGGGCTGTGCAGTAATATAACATCGCCTGTGCATACATTTAGGTAACACTGAGACCATGTGGGATTACTAGAGGTGACATGGGCTGTGCAGTAATATAACATCGCCTGTGCATACATTTAGGTAACACTGAGATCATGTGGGATTACTAGAGGTAACATGGGCTGTGTAGTAATATAACATCGCCTGTGCATACATTTAGGTAACACTGAGATCATGTGGGATTACTAGAGGTGACATGGGCTGTGCAGTAATATAACATCGCCTGTGCATACATTTAGGTAACACTGAGATCATGTGGAAATACTAGAGGTGACATGGGCTGTGCAGTAATATAACATCGCCTGTGCATACATTTAGGTAACACTGAGAGATCATGTGGGATTACTAGAGGTGACATGGGCTGTGTAGTAATATAACATCGCCTGTGCATACATGTAGGTAACACTGAGATCATGTGGGATTACTGGAGGTGACATGGGCTGTGCAGTAATATAACATCACCTGTGCATACATTTAGGTAACACTGAGATCATGTGGGATTACTAGAGGTGACATGGGCTGTGCAGTAATATAACATCGCCTGTGCATACATTTAGGTAACACTGAGAGATCATGTGGGATTACTAGAGGTGACATGGGCTGTGCAGTAATATAACATCGCCTGAGCATACATTTAGGTAACACTGAGATCATGTGGGATTACTAGAGGTGACATGGGCTGTGCAGTAATATAACATCGCCTGTGCATACATTTAGGTAACACTGAGAGATCATGTGGGATTACTGGAGGTGACATGGGCTGTGCAGTAATATAACATCACCTGTGCATACATTTAGGTAATACTGAGATCATGTGGGATTACTGGAGGTGACCTGGGCTGTGCAGTAATATAACATCACCTGTGCATACATTTAGGTAACACTGAGAGATCATGTGGGATTACTAGAGGTAACATGGGCTGTGCAGTAATATAACATCACCTGTGCATACATTTAGGTAATACTGAGATCATGTGGGATTACTAGAGGTGACATGGGCTGTGCAGTAATATAACATCACCTGTGCATACATTTAGGTAATACTGAGATCATGTGGGATTACTGGAGGTGACCTGGGCTGTGCAGTAATATAACATCACCTGTGCATACATGTAGGTAACACTGAGATCATGTGGGATTACTAGAGATGACATGGGCTGTGCAGTAATATAACATCACCTGTGCATACATTTAGGTAACACTAAGATCATGTGGTATTACTAGAGGTGACATGGGCTGTGCAGTAATATAACATCACCTGTGCATACATTTAGGTAACACTGAGATCATGTAGTATTACTAGAGGTGACATGGGCTGTGCAGTAATATAACATCGCCTGTGCATACATTTAGGTAACACTGAGACCATGTGGGATTACTAGAGATGACATGGGCTGTGCAGTAATATAACATCGCCTGTGCATACATTTAGGTAACACTGAGAGATCATGTGGGATTACTAGAGATGACATGGGCTGTGCAGTAATATAACATCGCCTGTGCATACATTTAGGTAACACTGAGATCATGTGGGATTACTAGAGCTGACATGGGCTGTGCAGTAATATAACATCACCTGTGCATACATTTAGGTAACACTGAGAGATCATGTGGGATTACTAGAGGTGACATGGGCTGTGCAGTAATATAACATCACCTGTGCATACATTTAGGTAACACTGAGATCATGTGGGATTACTAGAGGTGACATGGGCTGTGCAGTAATATAACATCACCTGTGCATACATTTAGGTAACACTGAGAGATCATGTGGGATTACTAGAGGTGACATGGGCTGTGCAGTAATATAACATCACCTGTGCATACATTTAGGTAACACTGAGATCATATGGGATTACTAGAGATGACATGGGCTGTGCAGTAATATAACATCACCTGTGCATACATTTAGGTAACACTGAGATCATGTGGGATTACTAGAGATGACATGGGCTGTGCAGTAATATAACATTGCCTGTGCATACATTTAGGTAACACTGAGAGAACATGTGGGATTACTAGAGATGACATGGGCTGTGCAGTAATATAACATCACCTGTGCATACATTTAGGTAACACTGAGATCATGTGGGATTACTAGAGGTGACAGGGGCTGTGCAGTAATATAACATCACCTGTGCATACATTTAGGTAACACTGAGATCATGTGGGATTACTAGAGGTGACATGGGCTGTGCAGTAATATAACATCGCCTGTGCATACATTTAGGTAACACTGAGAACATGTGGGATTACTAGAGGTGACATGGGTTGTGCAGTAATATAACATCGCCTGTGCATACATTTAGGTAACACTGAGATCATGTGGGATTACTAGAGGTGACATGGGCTGTGCAGTAATATAACATCGCCTGTGCATACATTTAGGTAACACTGAGAGATCATGTGGGATTACTAGAGGTGACATGGGCTGTGCAGTAATATAACATCGCCTGTGCATACATTTAGGTAACACTGAGAGATCATGTGGGATTACTAGAGGTGACATGGGCTGTGCAGTAATATAACATCACCTGTGCATACATTTAGGTAACACTGAGAGAACATGTGGGATTACTAGAGGTGACATGGGCTGTGTAGTAATATAACATCGCCTGTGCATACATTTAGGTAACACTGAGAGATCATGTGGTATTACTAGAGGTGACATGGGCTGTGCAGTAATATAACATCGCCTGTGCATACATTTAGGTAACACTGAGATATCATGTGGGATTACTAGAGATGACATTGGCTGTGCAGTAATATAACATCGCCTGTGCATACATTTAGGTAACACTGAGATAATGTGGGATTACTAGAGGTGACATGGGCTGTGCAGTAATATAACATCGCCTGTGCATACATTTAGGTAACACTGAGATCATGTGGAATTACTAGAGGTGACATGGGCTGTGCAGTAATATAACATCACCTGTGCATACATTTAGGCAACACTGAGAGATCATGAGGGATTACTAGAGGTGACATGGGCTGTGCAGTAATATAACATCTCCTGTGCATACATTTAGGTAACACTGAGATCATGTGGAATTACTAGAGGTGACATGGGCTGTGCAGTAATATAACATCGCCTGTGCATACATTTAGGTAACACTGAGAGATCATGTGGGATTACTAGAGGTGACATGGGCTGTGCAGTAATATAACATCGCCTGTGCATACATTTAGGTAACACTGAGATCATGTGGAAATACTAGAGGTGACATGGGCTGTGCAGTAATATAACATCGCCTGTGCATACATTTAGGTAACACTGAGAGATCATGTGGGATTACTAGAGGTGACATGGGCTGTGCAGTAATATAACATCACCTGTGCATACATGTAGGTAACACTGAGATCATGTGGGATTACTGGAGGTGACATGGGCTGTGCAGTAATATAACATCACCTGTGCATACACTTAGGTAATACTGAGACCATGTGGGATTACTAGAGGTGACATGGGCTGTGCAGTAATATAACATCACCTGTGCATACATTTAGGTAACATTGAGAGATCATGTGGGATTACTAGAGGTGACATGGGCTGTGCAGTAATATAACATCGCCTGTGCATACATTTAGGTAACACTGAGATCATGTGGGATAACTAAAGGTGACATGGGCTGTGCAGTAATATAACATCACCTGTGCATACATTTAGGTAACACTGAGAGATCATGTGGGATTACTAGAGGTGACATGGGCTGTGCAGTAATATAACATCGCCTGTGCATACATTTAGGTAACACTGAGATCATGTGGGATAACTAGAGGTGTGACATGGGTTGTGCAGTAATATAACATCACCTGTGCATACATTTAGGTAACACTGAGAGATCATGTGGGATTACTAGAGATGACATGGGCTGTGCAGTAATATAACATCGCCTGTGCATACATTTAGGTAACACTGAGAGATCATGTGGGATTACTAGAGATGACATGGGCTGTGCAGTAATATAACATCGCCTGTGCATACATTTAGGTAACACTGAGAGATCATGTGGGATTACTAGAGGTGACATGGGCTGTGCAGTAATATAACATCGCCTGTGCATACATTTAGGTAACACTGAGATCATGTGGGATTACTAGAGGTGACATGGGCTGTGCAGTAATATAACATCGCCTGTGCATACATTTAGGTAACACTGAGATCATGTGGGATTACTAGAGCTGACATGGGCTGTGCAGTAATATAACATCACCTGTGCATACATTTAGGTAACACTGAGAGATCATGTGGGATTACTAGAGGTGACATGGGCTGTGCAGTAATATAACATCACCTGTGCATACATTTAGGTAACACTGAGATCATGTAGTATTACTAGAGGTGACATGGGCTGTGCAATAATATAACATCGCCTGTGCATACATTTAGGTAACACTGAGACCATGTGGGATTACTAGAGATGACATGGGCTGTGCAGTAATATAACATCGCCTGTGCATACATTTAGGTAACACTGAGATCATGTGGGATTACTAGAGGTGACATGGGCTGTGCAGTAATATAACATCGCCTGTGCATACATTTAGGTAACACTGAGATCATGTGGGATTACTAGAGGTGACATGGGCTGTGCAGTAATATAACATCACCTCTGCATACATTTAGGTAACACTGAGATCATGTGGGATAACTAAAGGTGACATGGGCTGTGCAGTAATATAACATCGCCTGTGCATACATTTAGTTAACACTGAGATCATGTGGGATTACTAGAGGTGACATGGGCTGTGCAGTAATATAACATCACCTGTGCATACATTTAGGTAACACTGAGAGATCATGTGGGATTACTAGAGGTGACATGGGCTGTGCAGTAATATAACATCGCCTGTGCATACATTTAGGTAACACTGAGATCATGTGGGATTACTAGAGGTGACATGGGCTGTGCAGTAATATAACATCGCCTGTGCATACATTTAGGTAACACTGAGATCATGTGGGATTACTAGAGGTGACATGGGCTGTGTAGTAATATAACATCACCTGTGCATACATTTAGGTAACACTGAGAGATCATGTGCCATCCCCTGCCATAAATGTGTGTCTGTTCAGTTATGTCCATTGAAGTAAGACATGTCCCCAGAGGAAGAACCTCGTCTACATGTATAAACAGACTGAAAAGTCATTCAATAACCCCTGCTCACTTGACCAAGAAGCCCTTCAGGGATTTCGACACAAGCAAGATTTGGGTGAGGACAAAATAGTTTACTATCTTTTTTCTGTGTTCTTATGCCTTGGCGTTTGCGAGGACCACGTTACTATTTTTTAAAGTGTGTTCTGGTAAAGCGGAACTGAAGAGCTGCAATGGGCGTGGCATTGCTCAGTAAAACTCTTGGTGGTGGTGAATATCATGTTGGAAGTAACCCGTAAGTCACTGGCGGCGATTCTCAGATTGATGTATCTGGAGAATCGGCCGGCGAGTTGTGACAAATTGTTGGCAGCTTGTTGGATTTATAACTACTTTTCTAAGAACTTACAGTAGGTGAATGTGGGTAACAACAGATGTCCTGGCAGGGGACGGATGCCTCTGCTGGATACAGCGAGTCTACACTGGAGGTTACCTTCAAACTATCAGGCATATGAAGGACGTTCGATCCAGCAACCACTATATCGCTGGTGCAGCGCTACCAAGCAAATGCTGACAGGGAAGCTGCCGAGCGTAAGGCCAAAGAGAAGCTGCCGAGCGCCAGGCCTAACGCAAGTACCAGTTGGAACTGGCCAGAACGCAGTCCATGATCCGGGTAGGGGAAACCCCGGCACGACCAATTCCCTGTGTCGGAGAAAGACGGCGAGCTTGATGCGTTCCTGAGATTAGTTGAAACGACTTGCCGAGAATTTGTGCTGGATCCCAGTGAATGGGCCGGCAATTTGATACCAGGACTGAGAGAGAAAGCGTTGGAGGCATTTGCAGACCGTCCACAAGAACTGGGTGGCGATTATTGAGGCACTAAGGTAGTGCTGCCAAAGCGATTGAAACTCACCCGTGGAAATTTACCAACAGAAGCTTATAACACAGTGACTCCGATACATAATATGGATTTGTGGTTAAACAGACAACCGTGTACCATCAGTGGTTTGAGGAGGTGAAGGCAACAGAGTATTCCAAATTCAAGGACTTAATTATCCAGGAGCAGCTTCTCTCATTGTGGCCAGTAGATGTGAAACATTGGGTTGTGGGCCGTGACCCGGAATCATCCGAGACTGCCAGCCTGGCTCTGACCGCAAATAAATCATTTGGGATGTGCAGGCAGACGGCCTTGAAGGAGAGGCCTCCTGTAGGGCCCTCCACATTTGCCCCTTCAACAAAACCAGCTGCTGGGGGGGGGGGGGGGGGGGGGTGTAAGGTCAACCTGTTTTGGGTGATGGCCGCAGGTGTTTTAATTGGCAATACAATGGGGCACATCAGTGCCAAGTGCTCCTCCATGCAAATGACAGCATCTCTTCCTGGGGGCGGTCTAGCTTGGAAATCCATGCCAGCTGCGGGATCCAAGAAATGACCAAGGGACAATATGAAAGAGGTACAAGTCTGTGACCAGGTAACAATTGGGATGCAGATGTAACATTGACACATCCAGTATCAACAAGATATTTTAGACATCACCTCTGCGCTCATCATGAATAAATTCCAAAAATATGTCGAGGAACTCTAAGAGTCGACAGTCGACTGATGGTCTCCTTTTCTTAACTTCTTCTACGTGGGAAATATAACATCGAGGGACGCACTAGTATTTGTACCGTACTCACGTTGGAGCAGGCAGTTTTCCTCATATAAAGGTTTCTTTTATTTTGTATTTCGTGATTCTCGATGTAATCTCCACGTCAAAAGGTGATTCCCATAGATCCTCAGAAACAGAGAAAGGGGAGGGGAAGACAAGGGGCGACCAATCGTGTCATAAGTTCTATCCACAAAATGGTTCCTTTATGCAAAGAGATTCTGTCCCCCTTTATATAGACGGTGTGCGTACCATACTCCTGTCCGTCAAGGGGAGTAGATACTTATAAAAGGTATCTTTTTCAATATTGTTATCCTTTATAAGGTAGTTCTAATCCAGTATTCACCTACAGAAATCAATGGGACAACAATACACGTGTGGGACATACCCAACTCACAACTAAATGCGTGGAGATGTGTCCATAAAGGTTTCTATAGGTGTTCTGACAGCTTCTTCTCCACAATCTGTAGCTTCCGTGCCTCATATGAGGCGAGGGTTGATAAGCAGAAAGATTTGCATCAGGAACACGATAAGGAATCACAAAAAATGGTTTATTCCATAAAATTACACACAAAAATAAAACAAAATTGCTAAAAAAAACACAAAAAACTCTAAAAGACTGTGAACACCGGTCATGGCCTGGGGAGATGGAAATACAGCGATGGGAAAAGAATGAAAGTGTCCAGACTCTCTCACCTCAAATCGTGTACCCCAAGTCAATTCCTAGTGCTCCTGGCCCTCAATCCAACGCGTTTCGACTGATGTCTTTCCCAAGGTGTGTGATGAGAGCAAATGTACAGGTATTTATACCTGAAGACAGGAAGTCCTGTCAAATGGGCGTGGTTTCCAATAGAATTTAATTTAACATAAATTGGTTTAAAAAGGTGTAAAGACTAAGACCTGGGTGGGCTATAATGTCCCTTAGTACCCCAAACTAATTGAGCACCGTATAAGGGGTAAAAAGATGTTTAAAACCCCTTGTGCGCTCCACTTCCTCACAGTGGAATGCACAGACTTCTGGGTATTCACGCTGTGCTTTCCACGCTTTTTCGCGGTGGAAAGCAAGCTACAGCACCCGGAATTGTGGTCACGCCGTGCGTTCCACCTGCTCCGTGGTGAAACGCACAGACTTCCGGTGTGGTCCGATGAGTGCCCCTCCACCCTAATGACGGAGCCCACAAACAAAAAGTGGGTGGGGCTGTGATTCACTTCAGCTGTGCGTTCCAACTGAACGCAGTGGAACGCACACTTACAGCAGGGATACCAGGTGAAATTTATTCAGTGGTCCCATTGGTGCAGGCTGTAAATCCAGACCTCAGATTCTGAGAGCAAATCAGGCAGCCCACGTTTTTGTGGCCCTGAACTAGGGAGGGGGGCTGTTTGTCTGCCCTAGCAGTCAGGTCAGCAACAGCCTGCTCTAGCTGTTGTGTTTGCTGAGTATTAGCAGTGAGCTGGGATGACATGTCTGACATCATAGATTTCATGGCGCTGAGCCAGGAAGGTTCCAGACCCTTCCGTCCAGTCTCTTCACTAACTTGAGAAGACTGACTGCATTGTTCACATGACAATGAACCAGTGGATGAGGGAGAGAATCTGGAGAATCACAGACAATAATACAATAGCAAGTCTGCCCTTACTGTATGTGAGAAGGAGACATAAAATGGAGGAGGGACAGCCCACCCAAGCCTGTCAGACTCCGTAAGCTGTACAGGCTCCTATATAAATCACAGTATAACCGGATTGTATTGTCCTTTACAGGATACTAGGATGTGTATAATAGCGGCTCTCCCATGTCTTTACACCCCTGTACCAGTTACCTGTGTAGCCCGGAGAGTCTGGAGGAGCTGTGGGTCCTTGCTGCTGCAGCTGTAAGCAGAGGAAGGCGCCAAAATGCCGCTGGTCCCGCTCTGAGGAAGCTCCGCCCCCTGCAATGGTGTCGGAGCTTGTAATGATATTTATACTGGCAAGTCCCCTTTACTGTGCAAAATATTACATAAATGCTAGTTTTGCACTAACCGCTGCCGGTGTACACGGGGTCTATAGTGGGTCCCCCCGTGGAGGGTCCCGTACACCGTCCCATGTGTTGCGTAGCACAAAGAACCGGGGGATCCCTCTAGCGTGGCCCCCGGTTTGTACTCACCACTCGTCACCTTCAGGCTACCGTTAGGAGTGTGCGGCGTGCTGCGATTGCGACCGCCAAGGCGCAGTGCCCCGCGGTACCAACAACCTCTCAGGACGGTGGTCCTGCAGCGGGGAAGCGGCTCTGACACCTTACAGAGGCCGGTAACTGTCCCCCCCCCCCCCCCCCCCCCCTTAACTCCCACGGTGCAGGTAGGCTGTTGCTCCCGAGGGCACTTTTTCTATACTTCCTGTAGGAGGGGCATAGAGGGGAGGGGCCAGCACACCCAGTGGAAGAATTTTAAAGTGCACCGGCTCCTTTGAACCCCATCTATACCCCATCGGTCTAATTCCCCAATATCCCTTATGGATTTTAGAGAAATATTTTTTTATATCTATCTGTCTCCTGTCTGTGTGACCTGACCCAGAAGCTGTGGGCCTGTGGCAGTGTCTGGGTGTACGGGGTGACATCCCCTGTGCCGTTACCTCTAGATCGTGACACCAGATGAGACATCTCCTGGTGGATCTCAGTAACCTGACGCTGCGATCACAAGATGCCTACATGTGATCCTACATGCCATCTTGCTCAGAAGACCACCCCTATGATGATATGCCAAGGACTAGACCCTAACACACTCTGACAGTGTCACTTACCTCTGTATGGTAAGTGTATGCACTGCCAGGATTGTTATGTGGATACATGACGGGAGGCTGCACCGGATATTTCCTAAGTACTGTGTCATGTGGCATGAGGAACCCCGAGACTCTCACACAGGACAAGTGACGTGAACCAGCATGGAACCAGACCTTCATGGGTGTGCCGACTATGGGAGAATTCACCCAGCAGGATCATACATACTGATAGCAAGATGTGGTTTCACCTGACTAGTTTTCCCATCATCTGTAATATGACTTTACTACCAGGACAGCTGAATGTCACTAACACATCCATAATGTACATAATATAGCATGTAACACAGAGAGTGTGGGGAGGAGACTGGTCAGATCTCTGGGCTGGTAACACACAGTGACATGATGTGAGGGGGATGTATGAGATACACCAGAGAGTGTGGGGAGGAGACTGGTCAGATCTCTGGGCTGGTAACACAGTGACATGATGTGAGGGGGAGAGCAGGAGTATAATAGGGGCTGCTGGCTCCTGATGTATGAGATACACCAGAGAGTGTGAGGAAGAGACTGGTCAGATCTCTGGGCTGGTAACACACAGTGACATGATGTGAGGGGGAGAGCAGGAGTATAATAGGAGCTGATGGCTCCTGATGTAAGAGATACACCAGAGAGTGTGGGGAGGAGACTGGTCAGATCTCTGGGCTGGTAACACACAGTGACATGATGTGAGGGGGGGAGCAGGAGTATAATAGGGGCTGATGGCTCCTGATGTATGAGATACACCAGAGAGTGTGGGGAGGAGACTGGTCAGATCTCTGAGCTGGTAACACACAGTGACATGATGTGAGGGGGAGAGCAGGAGTATAATAGGAGCTGATGGCTCCTGATGTAAGAGATACACCAGAGAGTGTGGGGAGGAGACTGGTCAGATCTCTGGGCTGGTAACCCACAGTAACAGGATGTGAGGGGGAGAGCAGGAGTATAATAGGGGCTGATGTCTCCTGATGTATGAGATACACCAGAGAGTGTGGGGAGGAGACTGGTCAGATCTCTGGGCTGGTAACACAGTGACATGATGTGAGGCAGAGAGCAGGAGTATAATAGGGGCTGATGTCTCCTGATGTATGAGATACACCAGAGAGTGTGGGGAGGAGACTGGTCAGATCTCTGGGCTGGTAACACACAGTGACATGATGTGAGAGGGAGAGCAGGAGTATAATAGGGGCTGATGGCTCCTGATGTATGATACACCAGAGAGTGTGGGGAGGAGACTGGTCAGATCTCTGGGCTGGTAACACACAGTGACATGATATGAGGGGGAGAGCAGGAGTATAAAAGGGGCTGATGGCTTCTGATCTATAAGATACACCAGAGAGTGTGGGGAGGAGACTGGTCAGATCTCTGGGCTGGTAACACACAGTGACATGATGTGAGGGGGAGAGCAGGAGTATAATAGGGGATGATGGCTCCTGATGTATGAGATACACCAGAGAGTGTGGGGAGGAGACTGGTCAGATCTCTGGGCTGGTAACACACAGTGACATGATGTGAGGGGGAGAGCAGGAGTATAATAGGGGCTGATGTCTCCTGATGTATGAGATACACCAGAGAGTGTGAGGAGGAGACTGGTCAGATCTCTGGCTGGTAACACACAGTGACATGATGTGAGGGGGATGTATGAGATACACCAGAGAGTGTGGGGAGGAGACTGGTCAGATCTCTGGGCTGGTAACACAATGACATGATGTGAGGGGGAGAGCAGGAGTATAATAGGGGATGATGGCTCCTGATGTATGAGATACACCAGAGAGTGTGAGGAGGAGACTGGTCAGATCTCTGGCTGGTAACACACAGTGACATGATGTGAGGGGGAGAGCAGGAGTATAATAGGGGATGATGGCTCCTGATGTATGAGATACACCAGAGAGTGTGGGGAGGAGACTGTTCAGATCTCTGGGCTGGTATCTCTGGTGTAGTATAAGAGATTGCTGTAGTGACTGAGCAAGGAGAATATGTGACTCTTTTCTGTAATAAGTGTTTATTACTCACCTGTGCTGATATCTGTAGGGATTTCCTCCTCCTTACACTGCTGATCACCCCTCACATACGTCTCTTCTTCTCCCTCTGTATCTTCTGCCTTTATATCAGTCACATACGTCTCTTCTTCTCCCTCTATATCTTCTGCCTTTATATCAGTCACATACGTCTCTTCTTCTCCCACTACATCTTCTGCCTTTATATCACTCACATACGTCTCTTCTTCTCCCACTACATCTTCTGCCTTTATATCACTCACATACGTCTCTTCTTCTCCCTCTATATCTTCTGCCTTTAAATCAGTCAGTTCTTCAGCCTAAATAAAGCAAAAAATATCACATTAATAATGTTTAATTTAAAAAATAGGATTTTAATTACCTACCAGTAAATCCTTTTCTCGTAGTCCGTAGAGGATGCTGGGGTCCACATTAGAACCATGGGGTATAGACGGGTCCACTAGGAGCCATGGGCACTTTAAGAGTTTGCGAGTGTGGGCTGGCTCCTCCCTCTATGCCCCTCCTACCAGACTCAGTCTAGAAACTGTGCCTGAGGAGACAGACAACTTCGAGAGAAGGATTTTACACAGATAGTGGTGAGATTCCCACCATCTCACAGACAAGGCAAACCAAGCTAACTAGCTTGAAAACTCAGCAACAGCTGAACAACAGTACTTACCCAAGAACAAAGCAGTACTGAGCCAAGCAACTACAGCAGGATAATAAAGCACTGGGCGGGCGCCCAGCATCCTCTACGGACTACAAGAAAAGGATTTACCGGTAGGTAATTAAAATCCTATTTTCTGTTACGTCCTGCTGGGGTCCACATTAGTACCATGGGGATGTACCAAAGCTTCCAGAACGGGAGGGAGAGCGCAGAGGCTCCTGCAGAACTGATTGACCAAACTTTAGGTAATCAGAGGCCAAAGTATCGAACTTGTAGAACTTAGCAAACGTGTTCGACCCCGACCAAGTAGCCGCTCGGCAAAGCTGTAAAGCCTAGACACCCCGGGCAGCCGCCCAGGAAGAACCCACCTTACGAGTAGAGTGGGGCTGAATAGATTTTGGACACGGCAGTCCTGCCGTAGAATACGCGTGCTGGATAGTGAACCTGATCCAGCGAGAAATCGTCTGCTTACAAGCAGGACACCCAATTTTCTTGGGCTCACACAGGACAAAGAGAGTCCGACTTTCTGTGACGAGCAGTCCTCTTCACATAGATCTTCAGAGCCCTGACAACATCCAAGGACTTTGATGGAATTGAGGAGTCAGTAGCCACTGGCACCACAATAGGTTGGTTGATATGAAAAGCCGACACAACCTTTGGAAGGAACTGCTGACGCGTCCTGAGTTCCTTCCACGTGACAGCCTTCCACGTGAGAAACTTTACCTCAACCCCCTGTATAGGCTTGAACCAATCCGATTGCAGGAACTGTAACACCACGTTAAGATCCCAGGGTGCCGTAGCAGGCACAAAGGGAGGCTGGATGTGCAGAACCCCTTTCAAGAAAGTCTGAACCTCAAGGCGGGAAGCCAGTCGTTTCTGGAAGAAAATGGATAAGGCCGAAATCTGGACCTTTATGGATCCCAACCTCAGACCCATATCCACACCTGCTTGCAGGAAGAGGAGAAACCGTCCAAGTTGAAACTCCACCGCAGGAAATTTCTTGGATTCACACCAAGACACATACTTTTTCCAAATTCGATGGTTATGTTTAGACGTTACTCCATTCCTAGCCTGTATCAGGGTAGGAATAATAAGATTTTACTTACCGATAAATCTATTTCTCGGAGTCCGTAGTGGATGCTGGGGTTCCTGAAAGGACCATGGGGAATAGCGGCTCCGCAGGAGACAGGGCACAAAAAGTAAAGCTTTTCCAGATCAGGTGGTGTGCACTGGCTCCTCCCCCTATGACCCTCCTCCAGACTCCAGTTAGGTACTGTGCCCGGACGAGCGTACACAATAAGGGAGGATTTTGAATCCCGGGTAAGACTCATACCAGCCACACCAATCACACCGTACAACCTGTGATCTGAACCCAGTTAACAGTATGATAACAGCGGAGCCTCTGAAAGATGGCTTCCTTCAACAATAACCCGAATTAGTTAACAATAACTATGTACAATTTATGCAGATAATCCGCACTTGGGATGGGCGCCCAGCATCCACTACGGACTCCGAGAAATAGATTTATCGGTAAGTAAAATCTTATTTTCTCTATCGTCCTAGTGGATGCTGGGGTTCCTGAAAGGACCATGGGGATTATACCAAAGCTCCCAAACGGGCGGGAGAGTGCGGATGACTCTGCAGCACCGAATGAGAGAACTCCAGGTCCTCCTTAGCCAGAGTATCAAATTTGTAAAATTTTACAAACGTGTTCTCCCCTGACCACGTAGCTGCTCGGCAAAGTTGTAATGCCGAGACCCCTCGGGCAGCCGCCCAAGATGAGCCCACCTTCCTTGTGGAGTGGGCCTTTACAGATTTAGGCTGTGGCAGGCCTGCCACAGAATGTGCAAGTTGGATTGTGCTACAGATCCAACGAGCAATCGTCTGCTTAGACGCAGGAGCACCCATCTTGTTGGGTGCATACAATATAAACAACGAGTCAGATTTTCTGACTCCAGCTGTCCTTGCAATATATATTTTTAATGCTCTGACAACGTCCAGTAACTTGGAGTCCTCCAAGTCACTTGTAGCCGCAGGCACTACAATAGGCTGGTTCAGATGAAATGCTGACACCACCTTAGGGAGAAAATGCGGACGAGTCCGCAGTTCTGCCCTGTCCGAATGGAAAATCAGATATGGGCTTTTGTAAGATAAAGCTGCCAGTTCTGACACTCTCCTGGCCGAAGCCAGGGCTAGTAACATGGTCACTTTCCATGTGAGATATTTTAAATCCACCTTTTTTAGTGGTTCAAACCAATGAGATTTTAGAAATTCCAAAACCACATTGAGATCCCACGGTGCCACTGGAGGCACCACAGGAGGCTGTATATGCAGCACTCCCTTAACAAAGGTCTGGACTTCAGGGACTGAAGCCAATTCTTTTTGAAAGAAAATCGACAGGGCCGAAATTTGAACCTTAATAGATCCCAATTTGAGACCCATAGACAATCCTGATTGCAGGAAATGTAGGAATCGACCCAGTTGAAATTCCTCCGTCGGAGCACTCCGATCTTCGCACCACGCAACATATTTTCGCCAAATTCGGTGATAATGTTGCACGGTTACTTCCTTCCTTGCTTTAATCAAAGTAGGAATGACTTCTTCCGGCATGCCTTTTTCCTTTAGGATCCGGCGTTCAACCGCCATGCCGTCAAACGCAGCCGCGGTAAGTCTTGAAACAGACAGGGACCCTGCTGAAGCAAGTCCCTCCTTAGAGGTAGAGGCCACGGATCTTCCGTGATCATCTCTTGAAGTTCCGGGTACCAAGTCCTTCTTGGCCAATCCGGAACCACTAGTATCGTTCTTACGCCTCTTTGCCGTATAATTCTCAATACTTTTGGTATGAGAGGCAGAGGAGGAAACACATACACCGACTGGTACACCCAAGGCGTTACCAGCGCGTCCACAGCTATTGCCTGCGGATCTCTTGACCTGGCGCAATACCTGTCCAGTTTTTTGTTGAGGCGAGACGCCATCATGTCCACCATTTGTCTTTCCCAACGGGTTACCAGCATGTGGAAGACTTCTGGATGAAGTCCCCACTCTCCCGGGTGAAGATCGTGTCTGCTGAGGAAGTCTGCTTCCCAGTTGTCCACTCCCGGGATGAACACTGCTGACAGTGCTATCACATGATTCTCTGCCCAGCGAAGAATCCTTGCAGCTTCTGCCATTGCACTCCTGCTTCTTGTGCCGCCCTGTCTGTTCACATGGGCGACTGCCGTGATGTTGTCCGACTGGATCAACACCGGTTTTCCCTGAAGCAGAGGTTCTGCCTGGCTTAGAGCATTGTATATTGCTCTTAGTTCCAGAATGTTTATGTGAAGAGACGTTTCCAGGCTCGTCCATACTCCCTGGAAGTTTCTTCCTTGTGTGACTGCTCCCCAGCCTCTCAGGCTGGCGTCCGTGGTCACCAGGATCCAATCCTGTATGCCGAATCTGCGGCCCTCCAATAGATGAGCACTCTGCAACCACCACAGAAGAGACACCCTTGTCCTTGGAGACAGGGATATCCGCAGGTGCATCTGAAGATGCGACCCTGACCTTTTGTCCAACAGATCCCTTTGGAAAATTCTTGCGTGGAATCTGCCGAATGGAAGTGCTTCGTAAGAAGCCACCATTTTTCCCAGGACTCTTGTGCATTGATGTACAGACACCTTTCCTGGTTTTAGGAGGTTCCTGACAAGCTCGGATAACTCCTTGGCTTTTTCCTCCGGGAGAAAAACCTTTTTCTGAACCGTGTCCAGAATCATCCCTAGGAACAGCAGACGAGTTGTCGGCATTAACTGGGATTTTGGAATATTCAGAATCCACCCGTGCTGTTTTAGCACTTCTTGAGACAGTGCTAATCCCATCTCTAGCTGTTCTCTGGACCTCGCCCTTATTAGGAGATCGTCCAAGTATGGGATAATTAATACGCCTTTTCTTCGAAGAAGAATCATCATCTCGGCCATTACCTTTGTAAAGATCCGAGGTGCCGTGGACAATCCGAACGGCAGCGTCTGAAACTGATAGTGACAGTTTTGTACAACGAACCTGAGGTACCCCTGGTGTGAGGGGTAAATTGGAACGTGGAGATACGCATCCTTGATGTCCAAGGATACCATAAAGTCCCCCTCTTCCAGGTTCGCTATCACTGCTCTGAGTGACTCCATTTTGAACTTGAACTTCTTTATGTACAGGTTCAAGGACTTCAGATTTAGAATAGGCCTTACCGAGCCATCCGGCTTCGGTACCACAAAAAGAGTGGAATAATACCCCTTCCCTTGTTGCAGAAGAGGTACCTTGACTATCACCTGCTGAGAGTACAGCTTGTGAATGGCTTCCAAAACCGTCTCCCTTTCGGAGGGGGACGTTGGTAAAGCAGACTTCAGGAAACGGCGAGGTGGATCTGTCTCTAATTCCAACCTGTATCCCTGAGATATTATCTGCAGGATCCAGGGATCTACTTGCGAGTGAGCCCACTGCGCGCTGTAATTTTTGAGACGACCCCCCACCGTCCCCGAGTCCGCTTGAGAAGCCCCAGCGTCATGCTGAGGCTTTTGTAGAAGCCGGGGAGGGCTTCTGATCCTGGGAAGGAGCTGCGTGTTGCTGTCTCTTCCCTCGACCTTTGCCTCGTGGCAGATATGAATAGCCCTTTGCTCTCTTATTTTTAAAGGAACGAAAGGGCTGCGGTTGAAAAGTCGGTGCCTTTTTCTGTTGGGGAGTGACTTGAGGTAGAAAGGTGGATTTCCCGGCTGTAGCCGTGGCCACCAAATCTGATAGACCGACTCCAAATAACTCCTCCCCTTTATACGGCAAAACTTCCATATGCCGTTTTGAATCCGCATCGCCTGTCCACTGTCGCGTCCATAAAGCTCTTCTGGCCGAAATGGACATAGCACTTACCCGTGATGCCAGTGTGCATATATCCCTCTGTGCATCACGCATATAAAGAAATGCATCCTTTATTTGTTCTAACGACAGTAAAATATTGTCCCTGTCCAGGGTATCAATATTTTCAATCAGGGACTCTGACCAAACTACCCCCGCACTGCCCATCCAGGCAGTCGCTACAGCTGGTCGTAGTATAACACCTGCATGTGTGTATATACTTTTTTGGATATTTTCCATCCTCCTATCTGATGGATCTTTAAGTGCGGCCGTCTCAGGAGAGGGTAACGCCACTTGTTTAGATAAGCGTGTTAGCGCCTTGTCCACCCTAGGAGGTGTTTCCCAGCGCTCCCTAACCTCTGGCGGGAAAGGGTATAATGCCAATAATTTCTTTGAAATTATCAGCTTTTTATCAGGGGCAACCCACGCTTCATTACACACGTCATTTAGTTCTTCTGATTCAGGAAAAACTATAGGTAGTTTTTTCATACCCCACATAATACCCTGTTTAGTGGTACCTGTAGTATCAGCTAAATGTAACGCCTCCTTCATTGCCAAAATCATATAACGTGTGGCCCTACTGGAAAATACGGTTGATTCGTCACCGTCACCACTGGAGTCATCGCCTGTGTCTGGGTCTGTGTCGACCGACTGAGGCAAAGGGCGTTTCACAGCCCCTGACGGTGTTTGAGTCGCCTGGACAGGCACTAATTGATTGTCCGGCCGTCTCATGTCGTCAAACGACTGCTTTAGCGTGTTGACACTATCCCGTAGTTCCATAAATAAAGGCATCCATTCTGGTGTCGACTCCCTAGGGGGTGACATCCTCATATTTGGCAATTGCTCCGCCTCCACACCAATATCGTCCTCATACATGTCGACACACACGTACCGACACACAGCAGACACACAGGGAATGCTCCTAACGAAGACAGGACCCACTAGCCCTTTGGGGAGACAGAGGGAGAGTTTGCCAGCACACACCAAAAGCGCTATATATATATCAGGGATAGCCTTATAATAAGTGCTCCCTTATAGCTGCTTTGTTATATCAAAATATCGCCATAAATGTGCCCCCCCCTCTCTGTTTTACCCTGTTTCTGTAGTGCAGTGCAGGGGAGAGACTTGGGAGCCGTCCTGACCAGCGGAGCTGTGAGAGGAAATGGCGCCGTGTGCTGAGGAGATAGGCCCCGCCCCTTTTCTGGCGGGCTCGTCTCCCGCTATTTAGAAAAATTAGGCAGGGGTTAAATATCTCCATATAGCCTCTAGGGCTATATGTGAGGTATTTTTAGCCTTTATAGGTAATCATTTGCCTCCCAGGGCGCCCCCCTCCCAGCGCCCTGCACCCTCAGTGACTGCCGTGTGAAGTGTGCTGAGAGGAAAATGGCGCACAGCTGCAGTGCTGTGCGCTACCTTTAGAAGACTGCAGGAGTCTTCAGCCGCCGATTCTGGACCTCTTCTGTTTTCAGCATCTGCAAGGGGGCCGGCGGCGTGGCTCCGGTGACCATCCAGGCTGTACCTGTGATCGTCCCTCTGGAGCTTGATGTCCAGTAGCCAAGAAACCAATCCATCCTGCACGCAGGTGAGTTGACTCCTTCTCCCCTCAGTCCCTCGCTGCAGTGATCCTGTTGCCAGCAGGACTCACTGTAAAATAAAAAACCTAGCTAAACTTTCTCTAAGCAGCTCTTTAGGAGAGCCACCTAGATTGCACCCTTCTCGGCCGGGCACAAAAATCTAACTGGAGTCTGGAGGAGGGTCATAGGGGGAGGAGCCAGTGCACACCACCTGATCGGAAAAAGCTTTACTTTTTGTGCCCTGTCTCCTGCGGAGCCGCTATTCCCCATGGTCCTTTCAGGAACCCCAGCATCCACTAGGACGATAGAGAAAACCTCGTTTGGAATACCCTTCCGAGTTAAGATCTGGCATTCAACCTCCATGCCGTCAAACATACCCGTGGTAAGTCTTGATAAGCGAACAGCCCCTGATGCAGAAGATCCTCCCGAAGAGGAAGAGGCCTCGGATCTTCCAGCAATAACTCCAGAAGATCCGCGTACCAAGCCCTTCTTGGCCAGTCCGAAGCAATGAGGATCGCCTGAACTCCTGTTCTCTTTATGAGCTTTAGAATCCTTGGGATGAGTGGAAGTGGAGGGAACACATACACTGACTTAAACACCCACGGAGTTACCAGAGCGTCCACTGCCACTGCTTTTTGGTCTCTCGACCGGAACAGTACCTCCGAAGCTTCTTGTTGAGACGGGAGGCCATCTTGTTTATTTGAGGTACACCCCAAAGACTTGTCACCTCCGTGAACACCTCCGGATGGAGGCCCCACTCCCATGGATGTAGATCGTGCCTGCTGAGGAAGTCTGCTTCCCAGTTGTCCACTCCCGGAATGAAGATCGCTGACAGCGCCACCGCATGCTTTTCTGCCCAGAGGAGGATTCTTGTCACCTCTGACATCGCAGCTCTGCTCTTCGTTCCGCCCTGTCGGTTTATGTAGGCCACCGGCGTTACATTGTCCGACTGTACTTGAATGGCTTGACCTTGCAGAAGGTGTGCCGCTTGTAGAAGACCGTTGTACACGGCTCTTAGTTCCAAAATGTTTTTTGGAAGACTGGATTCCAGGCTTGACCACCTTCCTTGGAAGTTTTCCCCTTGGGTGACTGCGCCCCAACATCTGAGACCTGCATCCGTGGTTAGAAGGATCCAGTTCTGAACCCCACAACCTGCGGCCTTCTAGAAGGTGAGGCAGTTGTAGCCACCACAGGAGTGAAATCCTGGCTTTCGGCGACAGACGTATCCGCTGGTGCATGTGAAGGTGAGAATCCGACCACTTATCCAGGAGATCCAGTTGGAAGGACCGTGCATGAAATCTTCCGTACTGTAGAGCCTCATAGGAGGCAACCATCTTCCCCAGAAGGCGAATGCACTGATGGACCAATACCTGGGTAGGCTTTAAGACATCCCAGACCATTGTCTGTATCACCAACGCTTTCTCCACCGGTAGAAACAACCTCTGCACTTGCGTGTCGAGGATCATCCCTAGGAAAGACAATCTCCTTGTCGGCTCTAAATGTGACTTTGGAAGATTCAGGATCCATCCATGATCCCTGAGAATTTGAGTCACGAGAGCAATGCTCTGCAACAACTTCTCCCTGGAGGACGCTTTCATTAGGAGATCGCCCAGATATGGAATTATATTCACTCCTCGCCTGCGGAGGAGAACCATCATCTCTGCCATTACCTTGGTGAACACCCTCGGTGCCGAGAAGAGGCCGAATGGCAGTGCCTGGAACAGATAGTGACAGTCCAACAGCGCAAATCTGAGATAAGCCTGGTGTGGCGGCCAAATTGAAATGTGGAGGTACGCATCTTTGATATCCAGGGATACCAGAAACTCCACCTCCTCCAGACCTGAAATCACCTCTCTCAGAGACTCCATTTTGAACTTGAAGTCCCTCAGATAAGGGTTTAACGATTTCAGGTTTAAAATTGGTCTGACCGAACCATCCGGTTTCGGTACCACAAAGAGCTTTGAATAGTAACCCTGGTTTTCCAGATGATGCGGCAATGGAACAATGACAGCTGACCTTTCCAAATTTTTGGATGGCTTCCTGTAGGATAGCCCTTACTGTCAGCAAAGCTGGCAAGCCTGATTTGAAGAATCTGTGAGGCGGGAGCTCTTGAAACTCCAGCCTGTACCCCTGGGACACAATATCCTGTACCCAGGGATCCAGGCCGGATGACAACCAGACGTGACTGAAGCTTCTGAGTCTCGCTCCCACCTGCTTGTTCTTCAGGCTGTGAGGTCCACCGTCATGCTGAGGATTTTGAGGAAACAGAGGCAGGCTTCTGTTCCAGGGAACCTGCGCGTGCAAGTCTTTTGGATTTTGCTCGACCACCTCTGAAGAAAGTGGTAGGAGGCTTGGACTTCTTTGCTTTTGCGGCCCGAAAGAGCTGCATTGCGGACGTAGAAAAAGGTTTCTTCGCCGTCTGAGTGGCTGAGGGAAGAAAGATTGACGTACCAGCGGCTGCCGTGGAGATCCACGCATCCAATGCTTCCCCAAAGAGAGCCTGACCTGTGAAAGGTAGGTTCTCCACACTCTTCCTGGATTCCTGTGTGTTGAGACAGCCATGGAAGATGTCCTTGCATTCAGATGACCCAGGTCCTTCATGGCCTCCACCATGAAACCCACGGAATCCTGTACGTTATGTAAAAACAATTCAACGTCACTTCTATCCATAGTATCTAATTCTTCTAGTAATGTGCCTGACCACCTTACTATAGCCTTTGAAATCCATGCACAGGCAATAGTGGGCCTTAGCGCCATGCCAGAAGCCATGTACATGGATTTCAGCGTAGACTCAATCTTACGATCAGCCGGCTCTTTTCAAGCGGTAGACCCAGGGACAGGTAGCACCACATTTTTTGACAGTCTAGAAACAGAGGTGTCAACTATAGGGGGGTTTTCACACTTTTTCCTATCGTCTGGAATTTTTTCAAACCTGAGTTGCAGTCTCAGTATGCGCTATCCTAGTAGAAAATAAGAATTTACTTACCGATAATTCTATTTCTCGTAGTCCGTAGTGGATGCTGGGAACTCCGTAAGGACCATGGGGAATAGCGGCTCCGCAGGAGACTGGGCACATCTAAAGAAAGCTTTAGGATCACCTGGTGTGCACTGGCTCCTCCCCCTATGACCCTCCTCCAAGCCTCAGTTAGGATACTGTGCCCGGACGAGCGTACACAATAAGGAAGGATTTTGAATCCCGGGTAAGACTCATACCAGCCACACCAATCACACTGTACAACTTGTGATCTGAACCCAGTTAACAGCATGATAATAGAGGAGCCTCTAGAAAAGATGGCTCACTACAACAATAACCCGAATTTTTTTTTTTGGTAACAATAATTATGTACCAGTATTGCAGACAATCCGCACTTGGGATGGGCGCCCAGCATCCACTACGGACTACGAGAAATAGAATTATCGGTAAGTAAATTCTTATTTTCTCTGACGTCCTAGTGGATGCTGGGAACTCCGTAAGGACCATGGGGATTATACCAAAGCTCCCAAACGGGCGGGAGAGTGCGGATGACTCTGCAGCACCGAATGAGAGAACTCCAGGTCCTCCTCAGCCAGGGTATCAAATTTGTAGAATTTTACAAACGTATTTGCTCCTGACCAAGCAACTGCTCGGCAAAGTTGTAAAGCCGAGACCCCTCGGGCAGCTGCCCAAGATGATCCCACCTTCCTTGTGGAGTGGGCATTTACAGATTTTTGGCTGTGGCAGGCCTGCCACAGAATGTGCAAGCTGAATTGTACTACAAATCCAACGAGCAATCGTCTGCTTAGAAGCAGAAGCACCCAGCTTGTTGGGTGCATACAGGATAAACAGCGAGTCAGATTTTCTGACTCCAGCCATCCTGGAAACATATATTTTCAGGGCCCTGACCACGTCAAGCAACTTGGAATCCTCCAAGTCCTTAGTAGCCGCAGGTACCACAATAGGTTGGTTCATGTGAAATGCAGAAACCACCTAGGTAGAAATTGAGGACAAGTCCTCAATTCTGCCCTGTCAGAATGAAATATTAAGTAAGGGCTTTTATATGATAAAACCGCCAATTCTGACACACGCCTGGCTGAAGCCAGGGCTAACTCGTCACTTCCATGTGAGATATTTTAAGTCCACAGTGGTGAGTGGTTCAAACCAATGTGACTTTAGGAAACTCAACACAACATTGAGATCCCAAGGTGCCACTGGAGGCACAAAAGGAGGCTGTATATGCAGTACCCCTTTTACAAATGTCTGAACTTCAGGCACTGAAGCCCGTTCTTTTTGGAAGAAAATCGACAGGGCCGAAATTTGAACCTTAATGGACCCCAATTTTTGGCCCATAGACAGTCCTGTTTGCAGGAAATGGAGGAAACGACCCAGTTGAAATTCCTCTGTAGGGGCCTTCTTGGCCTCACCCCACGCAACAAATTTTCGCCAAATGCGGTGATAATGTTTTGCGGTTACGTCCTTCCTGGCCTTGACCAGGGTAGGGATGACTTCATCCGGAATGCCTTTTTCCTTCAGGATCCGGCGTTCAACCGCCATGCCGTCCAACGCAGCCGCGGTAAGTCTTGGAACAGACAAGGCCCCTGCTGGAGCAGGTCCTTTCTTAGAGATAGAGGCCACGGTTCGTCCGTGAGCATCTCTTGAAGTTCCAGATACCAAGTCCTTCTTGGCCAATCCGGAACCACGAGTATAGTTCTTACTCCTCTTCTTCATATGATTCTCAGTACTTTTGGTATGAGAGGCAGAGGAGGGAACACATACACTGACTGGTACACCCACGGCGTTACCAGAGCGTCCACCGCTATTGCCTGAGGGTCCCTTGACCTGGCGCAATATCTGTCTAGTTTTTTGTTTAGACGGGACGCCATTATGTCCACCTTTGGTTTTTCCCAACGGTTTACAATCAGGTGGAAGACTTCTGAGTGAAGTCTCCACTCTCCCGGGTGAAGGTCATGTCTGCTGAGGAAGTCTGCTTCCCAGTTGTCCACTCCCGGAATGAACACTGCTGACAGTGCTATCACATGATTTTCCGCCCAGCGAAAATCCTTGCAGCCTCTGCCATTGCCCTCCTGCTTCTCGTGCCGCCCTGTCTGTTTACGTGGGTAACTGACGTGATGTTGTCCGATTGGATCAATACCGCCTGACCCTGAAGCAGGGGTTTCGCTTGACTTAGGGCATTGTAAATGGCCCTTAGTTCCAGAATGTTTATATGAAGAGATGTCTCCAGGCTTGACCATAAGCCCTGGAAATTCCTTCCCTGTGTGACTGCTCCCCAGCCTCGCAGGCTGGCATCCGTGGCCACCAGGACCCAGTCCCGAATGCCGAATCTGCGGCCCTCTAGAAGATGAGCACTCTGCAACCACCACAGGAGGGATACCCTTGTCCCTGGTGACAGCGTTATCCGCTGAAGCATCTGAAGATGCGACCCGGACCATTTGTCCAGTAGGTTCCACTGTGCGTGGAATCTGCCGTATGGGATTGCTTCGTAGGAAGCCACCATTTTTACCCAGAACCCTTGTGCATTGATGCACTGGGACTTGGTTCGGTTTTAGGAGGTTCCTGACTAGCTCGGATAACTCCCTGGCTTTCTCCTCCGGGAGAAACACCTTCTTTCTGGACTATGTCCAGAATCATCCCTAGGAACAGAAGACAAGTCGTCGGAACCAGCTGCGATTTTGGAATATTGAAAATCCAATCGTGCTGCCACAACACTACCTGATATAGTGCTACACCGATCTCCAACTGTTCCCTGGATCTTACCCTTATCAGGGAATCGTCCAAGTAAAGGATAACTAAAATTCCCTTCCTTCGAAGGAATATCATCATTTCGGTCATTACTTCAGTAAAGACCCGGGGTGCCGTGGACCATCCCTACGGCAGCGTCCGAACTGATACAGTTCTGTACCATAACCTGAAATACCCTTGGTGAGAAGGATAAATTTTGACATGAAGGTAAGCATCCTTGATGTCCCGAGACATCATGTAGTCCCCTTCTTCCAGGTTTGCAATCACTGCTCTGAGTGACTCAATTTTGAATTTGAACCTCTGTATGCAAGTGTTCAAAGATTTTAGAGTTTAAAATCGGTCTCACCGAGCCGTCTGGCTTCGGTACCACAATAGTGTGGAATAATACCCCGTTCCCTGTTGCAGGAGGGGTACCTTGATTATCACCTGCTGGGAATACAGCTTGTGAATGGCTTCCAAAACTGCCTCCCTGTCAGCGGGAGACGTCGGTAAAACAGACTTTTGGAAACGGCGAGGGGAATACGTCTCGAATTCCAATTTGTACCCCTGAAATATTATCTGAAGGATCCAGGGGTCTACTTGCGAGTGAGCCCACTGCGCACTGAAATTCATTGAGAACGGGACCCCACCGTGCCTGAACTTGTAAAGCCCTAGCGTCATACTGAGGGCTTGGCATAGGCGGAAAAGGGTTTCTGTTCCTTGGAACTGGCTGATCTCTGCAGCCATTTTCCTCTCCCTCTGTCACGAGCAGAAAAGAGGAACCCTTTTGCCCGCTTGCCAACCAGGACTGCGCCTGATAATACGGCGTCTTATTTTGAGAGGCGACCTGGGGTACAGCCCCTCTTTTAAGGCAATACTTCCAAATGCTGTTTGGAATCCGCATCACCTGACCACTTTACTGGAATAATTGGACAACGCACTTATACTTGATGCCAGTCGGCAAATATTCCGCTGTGCATCATGCATATATAGAAATGCATCTTTTAATTGCTCTATAGGCAATAATATAGTGTCCTTATCTAGGATATCATATTTCCAGTCAGGGAATCCGACCACGCCAACCCAGCACTGCACATCCAGGCTGAGGCGATTGCTGGTCGCAGTATAACACCAGTATGTGTGTAAATACATTTTAGGATACGCTCCTGCTTTCTATCAGCAGGATCCTTAAGGGCGGCCATCTCAGGAGAGGGTAGAGCCCTTGTTTTTACAAGCGTGTGAGCGCTTTATCCACCCTAGGGGGTGTTTCCCAACGCACCCTAACCTCTGGCGGGAAAAGGTATACTGCCAATAACTTTTTTGAAATTATCAATTGTTATCGGGGGGAAACCCACGCATCATCACACACCTCATTTTATTTCTCAGATTCAGGAAAACTACAGGAAGTTTTTCCTCACCAACATAATACCCCTTTTTTTTTTTTTTTTTGGTGGTATTCATATTATCAGAAAAGTGTAAACTTTTTCCATTGCCTCAATCATGCAATGTGTGGCCTTATTGGAAATCACGGTTGTCTCTTCACCGTCGACACAGGAGTCAGTACCCTTGTCGGCGTCTGTATCTGAGGTAACGGGCGCTTTAGGGCCCCTGTATGAGACGTCTGGACATGCACAAGCTGAGTAGCCGGCTGTCTCATGTCAACCACTGTCTTTTATACAAAGCTGACACTGGCACGCAATTTCAACAGTACATCCACTCAGGTGTCGACCCCCTAGGGGGTGACAACACTATTTCAGACACTCTACTCCGTCTCCTCATCATTTTTCTCCTCATACATGTCGACACCAACGTACCGACACACAGCACACACACAGGGAATGCTCTGATAGAGGACAGGACCCCACTAGCCCTTTGGGGAGACAGAGGGAGAGTTTGCCAGCACACACCAGAGCGCTATATATATACAGGGATAACCTTATATAAGTGTTTTTCCCTTTATAGCTGCTGTATTGTTATATACTGCGCCTAATTTGTGCCCCCCTCTCTTTTTTAACCACTTTCTGTAGTGTAGTGACTGCAGGGGAGAGCCAGGGAGCTTCCCTCCAACTGAGCTGTGAGGGAAAATGGCGCCAGTGTGCTGAGGAGATAGGCTCCGCCCCTTTCTCGGCGTCCTTATCATCCTTTTTCTGTATGTTTTGGCAGGGGTTAAATGCATCCATATAGCCCAGGAGTTATATGTGATGCATTTATTTTAGCCATAAAAGGTTTTCTAACGATTTATTGCGTCTCAGGGCGCTGCCCCCCCCAGCGCCCTGCACCCTCAGTGACCGGAGTGTGAAGTGTGCTGAGAGCAATGGCGCACAGCTGCGGTGCTGTGCGCTACCTTATCTGAAGACAGGATCGTCTTCTGCCGCCGATTTTTCCGGACCTCTTCGCTCTTCTGGCTCTGTAAGGGGGACGGCGGCGCGGCTCCGGTGACCCATCCAGGCTGAACCTGTGATCGTCCCTCTGGAGCTAATGTCCAGTAGCCTAAGAAGCCCAATCCACTCTGCACGCAGGTGAGTCCGTTTCTTCTCCCCTTAGTCCCACGATGCAGTGAGCCTGTTGCCAGCAGGTCTCACTGAAAATATAAACCTAAACTAAAACTTTCACAGAGAGCTCAGGAGAGCCCCTAGTGTGCACCCTTCTCGTCGGGCACAGAAATCTAACTGAGGCTTGGAGGAGGGTCATAGGGGGAGGAGCCAGTGCACACCAGGTGATCCTAAAGCTTTCTTTAGATGTGCCCAGTCTCCTGCGGAGCCGCTATTCCCCATGGTCCTTACGGAGTTCCCAGCATCCACTAGGACGTCAGAGAAATCTGGGATATCATTCCCTTAATAAAAGCCACACACTGGGGTTCGGGCTCGGAAGGCTGAGACGTAATATTACATTCCTGAGTACATGGAATGGATTCCTCTGGAGAAGATACATATTCTGCCGCACAATACACAGAGTCCCTGGACATGGTAATGTGAGAATTTACACACACACACAGCAAAATGTCAGACACAGTTTCCCCCAAGTAGTGGTAGGAGGGGCATAGAGAGAGGGGCCAGCCCACACTATCAAACTCATGGCTTCTGGTTGACCCGTCTATACCCCATGGAACTAATGTGGACCTCAGCATCCTCTAGGATGTAACAGAAATAAAGTAAAATTTACCTATAGAATATCAGTGTATATGACACAAAGCTCCTCTATAGATCATACAGTGACAGTCACTTTGGTATATGGGCGAGACGCTAAATCCCACCTACCTGATCCTCCTGTGGGATCCTGTGATTCTCCTCTGTACAATCCTGGGAATACAGAGGACGGGGACATCTCTCTGGGGTATCTCTGTTACTGGGCCCATCTGTAGGAGACACACAGTGACTGAGTACAGTGTATATATGTGATTATCAGATGATGTGTGTATATAGGGGGTCCCCATACCTGCTCTCCCCTGTACAATACATGACAGTCTCCTCTTACCCAGTGATGTGAGGGTCCGGTGATTCTCCATCATCACGTCCTTGTACAGACCCCTGTGTTCCTCTATATACTCCCCCTCCTGCATGGAGACATAGACAGTGACAACCTGACACCTTATAGGAACCTGACACACACAGTGATACAGTCATCACCCAGACACGTCCCCTGGTGTTACTGTATAATGCCCCATTCCCAGCAGTCACCTCTCCAGTCATCACCCAGACACATCCCCCGACGTTACTGTATAATGTCCCATTCCCAGCAGTCACCTCTCCAGTCATCACCCAGACACATCCCCTGGTGTTACTGTATAATGTCCCATTCCCAGCAGTCACCTCTCCAGTCATCACCCAGACACGCCCCCTGGTGTTACTGTATAATGTCCCATTCCCAGCAGTCACCTCTCCAGTCATCACCCAGACACATCCCCTGGTGTTACTGTATAATGCCCCATTCCCAGCAGTCACCTCTCCAGTCATCACCCAGACACGCCCCCTGGTGTTACTGTATAATGTCCCATTCCCAGCAGTCACCTCTCCAGTCATCACCCAGACACGCCCCCTGGTGTTACTGTATAATGTCCCATTCCCAGCAGTCACCTCTCCAGTCATCACCCAGACACATCCCCTGGTGTTACTGTATAATGTCCCATTCCCAGCAGTCACCTCTCCAGTCATCACCCAGACACATCCCCTGGTGTTACTGTATAATGTCCCATTCCCAGCAGTCACCTCTCCAGTCATCACCCAGACACATCCCCCGGTGTTACTGTATAATGCCCAATTCCCAGCAGTCACCTCTCCAGTCAGCAGCCAGACACGTCCCCTGGTGTTACTGTATAATGCCCCATTCCCAGCAGTCACCTCTCCAGTCATCACCCAGACACGTCCCCTGGTGTTACTGTATAATGTCCCATTCCCAGCAGTCACCTCTCCAGTCATCACCCAGACACGCCCCCTGGTGTTACTGTATAATGTCCCATTCCCAGCAGTCACCTCTCCAGTCATCACCCAGACACATCCCCTGGTGTTACTGTATAATGTCCCATTCCCAGCAGTCACCTCTCCAGTCATCACCCAGACACGCCCCCTGGTGTTACTGTATAATGTCCCATTCCCAGCAGTCACCTCTCCAGTCATCACCCAGACACATCCCCTGGTGTTACTGTATAATGCCCCATTCCCAGCAGTCACCTCTCCAGTCATCACCCAGACACGTCCCCTGGTGTTACTGTATAATGTCCCATTCCCAGCAGTCACCTCTCCAGTCATCACCCAGACACGCCCCCTGGTGTTACTGTATAATGTCCCATTCCCAGCAGTCACCTCTCCAGTCATCACCCAGACACATCCCCTGGTGTTACTGTATAATGTCCCATTCCCAGCAGTCACCTCTCCAGTCATCACCCAGACACATCCCCTGGTGTTACTGTATAATGTCCCATTCCCAGCAGTCACCTCTCCAGTCATCACCCAGACACATCCCCCGGTGTTACTGTATAATGCCCAATTCCCAGCAGTCACCTCTCCAGTCAGCAGCCAGACACGTCCCCTGGTGTTACTGTATAATGCCCCATTCCCAGCAGTCACCTCTCCAGTCATCACCCAGACACGTCCCCTGGTGTTACTGTATAATGTCCCATTCCCAGCAGTCACCTCTCCAGTCATCACCCAGACACGCCCCCTGGTGTTACTGTATAATGTCCCATTCCCAGCAGTCACCTCTCCAGTCATCACCCAGACACATCCCCTGGTGTTACTGTATAATGTCCCATTCCCAGCAGTCACCTCTCCAGTCATCACCCAGACACGCCCCCTGGTGTTACTGTATAATGTCCCATTCCCAGCAGTCACCTCTCCAGTCATCACCCAGACACATCCCCTGGTGTTACTGTATAATGCCCCATTCCCAGCAGTCACCTCTCCAGTCATCACCCAGACACGTCCCCTGGTGTTACTGTATAATGTCCCATTCCCAGCAGTCACCTCTCCAGTCATCACCCAGACACGCCCCCTGGTGTTACTGTATAATGTCCCATTCCCAGCAGTCACCTCTCCAGTCATCACCCAGACACATCCCCTGGTGTTACTGTATAATGTCCCATTCCCAGCAGTCACCTCTCCAGTCATCACCCAGACACATCCCCTGGTGTTACTGTATAATGTCCCATTCCCAGCAGTCACCTCTCCAGTCATCACCCAGACACATCCCCCGGTGTTACTGTATAATGCCCAATTCCCAGCAGTCACCTCTCCAGTCAGCAGCCAGACACGTCCCCTGTCGTTACTGTATAATGTCCCATTCCCAGCAGTCACCTCTCCAGTCATCACCCAGACACATCCCCTGGTATTACTGTATATTGTCCCATTCCCAGCAGTCACCTCTACAGTCATCACCCAGACACATCCCCCGGTGTTACTGTATAATGTCCCATTCCCAGCAGTCACCTCTCCAGTCATCACCCAGACACATCCCCTGGTGTTACTGTATAATGTCCCATTCCCAGCAGTCACCTCTCCAGTCATCACCCAGACACATCCCCCGGTGTTACTGTATAATGTCCCATTCCCAGCAGTCGCCTCTCCAGTCATCACCCAGACACGTCACCTGGTGTTACTGAATAATGCCCCATTCCCAGCAGTCACCTCTCCAGTCATCACCCAGACACATCCCCTGGTGTTACTGTATAATGCCCCATTCCCAGCAGTCACATCTCCAGTCATCACCCAGACACATCATCTGGTGTTACTGTATAATGCCCCATTCCCAGCAGTCACCTCTCCAGTCATCACCCAGACACGTCCCCCGGTGTTACTGTATAATGTCCCATTCCCAGCAATCACCTCTCCAGTCATCACCCAGACACATCCCCTGGTGTTACTGTATAATGTCCCATTCCCAGCAGTCACCTCTCCAGTCATCACCCAGACACATCCCCTGGTGTTACTGTATAATGCCCCATTCCCAGCAGTCACCTCTCCAGTCATCACCCAGACACATCTCCTAGTGTTACTGTATAATGCCCCATTCCCAGCAGTCACCTCTCCAGTCATCACCCAGACACATCCCCTGGTGTTACTGTATAATGTCCCATTCCCAGCAGTCACCTCTCCAGTCATCACCCAGACACATCCCCTGGTGTTACTGTATAATGTCCCATTCCCAGCAGTCACCTCTCCAGTCATCACCCAGACACGCCCCCTGGTGTTACTGTATAATGTCCCATTCCCAGCAGTCACCTCTCCAGTCATCACCCAGACACATCCCCTGGTGTTACTGTATAATGCCCCATTCCCAGCAGTCACCTCTCCAGTCATCACCCAGACACGTCCCCTGGTGTTACTGTATAATGTCCCATTCCCAGCAGTCACCTCTCCAGTCATCACCCAGACACGCCCCCTGGTGTTACTGTATAATGTCCCATTCCCAGCAGTCACCTCTCCAGTCATCACCCAGACACATCCCCTGGTGTTACTGTATAATGTCCCATTCCCAGCAGTCACCTCTCCAGTCATCACCCAGACACATCCCCTGGTGTTACTGTATAATGTCCCATTCCCAGCAGTCACCTCTCCAGTCATCACCCAGACACATCCCCCGGTGTTACTGTATAATGCCCAATTCCCAGCAGTCACCTCTCCAGTCAGCAGCCAGACACGTCCCCTGGTGTTACTGTATAATGCCCCATTCCCAGCAGTCACCTCTCCAGTCATCACCCAGACACGTCCCCTGGTGTTACTGTATAATGTCCCATTCCCAGCAGTCACCTCTCCAGTCATCACCCAGACACGCCCCCTGGTGTTACTGTATAATGTCCCATTCCCAGCAGTCACCTCTCCAGTCATCACCCAGACACATCCCCTGGTGTTACTGTATAATGTCCCATTCCCAGCAGTCACCTCTCCAGTCATCACCCAGACACGCCCCCTGGTGTTACTGTATAATGTCCCATTCCCAGCAGTCACCTCTCCAGTCATCACCCAGACACATCCCCTGGTGTTACTGTATAATGCCCCATTCCCAGCAGTCACCTCTCCAGTCATCACCCAGACACGTCCCCTGGTGTTACTGTATAATGTCCCATTCCCAGCAGTCACCTCTCCAGTCATCACCCAGACACGCCCCCTGGTGTTACTGTATAATGTCCCATTCCCAGCAGTCACCTCTCCAGTCATCACCCAGACACATCCCCTGGTGTTACTGTATAATGTCCCATTCCCAGCAGTCACCTCTCCAGTCATCACCCAGACACATCCCCTGGTGTTACTGTATAATGTCCCATTCCCAGCAGTCACCTCTCCAGTCATCACCCAGACACATCCCCCGGTGTTACTGTATAATGCCCAATTCCCAGCAGTCACCTCTCCAGTCAGCAGCCAGACACGTCCCCTGTCGTTACTGTATAATGTCCCATTCCCAGCAGTCACCTCTCCAGTCATCACCCAGACACATCCCCTGGTATTACTGTATATTGTCCCATTCCCAGCAGTCACCTCTACAGTCATCACCCAGACACATCCCCCGGTGTTACTGTATAATGTCCCATTCCCAGCAGTCACCTCTCCAGTCATCACCCAGACACATCCCCTGGTGTTACTGTATAATGTCCCATTCCCAGCAGTCACCTCTCCAGTCATCACCCAGACACATCCCCCGGTGTTACTGTATAATGTCCCATTCCCAGCAGTCGCCTCTCCAGTCATCACCCAGACACGTCACCTGGTGTTACTGAATAATGCCCCATTCCCAGCAGTCACCTCTCCAGTCATCACCCAGACACATCCCCTGGTGTTACTGTATAATGCCCCATTCCCAGCAGTCACATCTCCAGTCATCACCCAGACACATCATCTGGTGTTACTGTATAATGCCCCATTCCCAGCAGTCACCTCTCCAGTCATCACCCAGACACGTCCCCCGGTGTTACTGTATAATGTCCCATTCCCAGCAATCACCTCTCCAGTCATCACCCAGACACATCCCCTGGTGTTACTGTATAATGTCCCATTCCCAGCAGTCACCTCTCCAGTCATCACCCAGACACATCCCCTGGTGTTACTGTATAATGCCCCATTCCCAGCAGTCACCTCTCCAGTCATCACCCAGACACATCTCCTAGTGTTACTGTATAATGCCCCATTCCCAGCAGTCACCTCTCCAGTCATCACCCAGACACATCCCCTGGTGTTACTGTATAATGTCCCATTCCCAGCAGTCACCTCTCCAGTCATCATCCAGACACATCCCCTGGTGTTACTGTATAATGTCCTATTCCCAGCAGTCACCTCTCCAGTCATCACCCAGACACTTCCCCTGGTGTTACTGTATAATGTCCCATTCCCAGTAGTCACATCTCCAGTCATCACCCAGACACGTCCCCTGGTGTTACTGTATAATGTCCCATTCCCAGCAGTCACCTCTCCAGTCATCACCCAGACACGTCCCCCGGTATTAATTTATAATGTCCCATTCCCAGCAGTCACCTCTCCAGTCATCACCCAGACACATTCCCTGGTGTTACTGTATAATGTCCCATTCCCAGCAGTCACCTCTCCAGTCATCACCCAGACATGTCCCCTGGTGTTACTGTATAATGTCCCATTCCCAGCAGTCACCTCTCCAGTCATCACCCAGACACACGTACCCTGGTGTTACTGTATAATGACCCATTCCCAGCAGTCACCTCTCCAGTCATCACCCAGACACATCCCCCGGTGTTACTGTATAATGTCCCATTCCCAGCAGTCACCTCTCCAGTCATCACCCAGACATGTCCCCTGGTGTTACTGTATAATGTCCCATTCCCAGCAGTCACCTCTCCAGTCATCACCCAGACACACGTACCCTGGTGTTACTGTATAATGCCCCATTCCCAGCAGTCACCTCTCCAGTCATCACCCAGACACATCCCCTGGCGTTACTGTATAATGCCCCATTCCCAGCAGTCACCTCTCCAGTCATCACCCAGACACATCCCCTGGCGTTACTGTATAATGTCCCATTCCCAGCAGTCACCTCTCCAGTCATCACCCAGACACATCCCCTGGTGTTAATGTATAATGTCCCATTCCCAGCAGTCACCTCTCCAGTCATCACCCAGACACATCCCCTGGTGTTACTGTATAATGTCCCATTCCCAGCAGTCACCTCTCCAGTCATCACCCAGACACATCCCCTGGTGTTACTGTACAATGTCCCATTCCAAGCAGTCACCTCTCCAGTCATCACCCAGACACGTCCCCTGGTGTTACTGTATAATGCCTCATTCCCAGCAGTCACCTCTCCAGTCATCACCCAGACACATCCCCTGGTGTTACTGTATAATGCCTCATTACCAGCAGTCACCTCTCCAGTCATCACCCAGACACATCCCCTGGTGTTACTGTATAATGTCCCATTCCCAGCAGTCACCTCTCCAGTCACCACCCAGACACAACCCCCGGTGTTACTGTATAATGTCCCATTCCCAGCAGTCACCTCTCCAGTCATCACCCAGACACGTCCCCCTGGTGTTACTGTATAATGTCCCATTCCCAGCAGTCACCTCTCCAGTCATCACCCAGACACGTCCCCCTGGTGTTACTGTATAATGTCCCATTCCGAGCAGTCACCTCTTCAGTCATCACCCAGACACGTCCCCTGGTGTTACTGTATAATGCCCCATTCCCAGCAGTCACCTCTTCAGTCATCACCCAGACACGTCCCCTGGTGTTACTGTATAATGCCCCTTTCCCAGCAGTCACTTCTCCAGTCATCACCCAGACACATCCCCTGGTGTTACTGTATAAGGCCCCATTCCCAGCAGTCACCTCTCCAGTCATCACCCAGACACGTCCCCTGGTGTTACTGTATAATGCCCCATTCCCAGCAGTCACCTCTCCAGTCATCACCCAGACACGTCCCCTGGTGTTACTGTATAATGCCCCATTCCCAGCAGTCACTTCTCCAGTCATCACCCAGACACATCCCCTGGTGTTACTGTATAAGGCCCCATTCCCAGCAGTCACCTCTCCAGTCATCACCCAGACACATCCCTGGTGTTACTGTATAATGTCCCATTCCCAGCAGTCACCTCTCCAGTCATCACCCAGACACGTTCCCCTGTGTTACTGTATAATGTTCCATTCCCAGCAGTCACCTCTCCAGTCATCACCCAGACACATCCCCTGGTGTTACTGTATAATGCCCCATTCCCAGCAGTCACCTCACCAGTCATCACCCAGACACGTCCCCTGGTGTTACTGTATAATGTCCCATTCCCAGCAGTCACCTCTCCAGTCACCACCCAGACACAACCCCCGGTGTTACTGTATAATGTCCCATTCCCAGCAGTCACCTCTCCAGTCATCACCCAGACACGTTCCCCTGTGTTACTGTATAATGTTCCATTCCCAGCAGTCACCTCTCCAGTCATCACCCAGACACATCCCCTGGTGTTACTGTATAATGTCCCATTCCCAGCAGTCACCTCTCCAGTCACCACCCAGACACAACCCCCGGTGTTACTGTATAATGTCCCATTCCCAGCAGTCACCTCTCCAGTCATCACCCAGACACGTCCCCCTGGTGTTACTGTATAATGTCCCATTCCGAGCAGTCACCTCTTCAGTCATCACCCAGACACGTCCCCTGGTGTTACTGTATAATGCCCCATTCCCAGCAGTCACCTCTTCAGTCATCACCCAGACACGTCCCCTGGTGTTACTGTATAATGCCCCTTTCCCAGCAGTCACTTCTCCAGTCATCACCCAGACACATCCCCTGGTGTTACTGTATAAGGCCCCATTCCCAGCAGTCACCTCTCCAGTCATCACCCAGACACGTCCCCTGGTGTTACTGTATAATGCCCCATTCCCAGCAGTCACTTCTCCAGTCATCACCCAGACACATCCCCTGGTGTTACTGTATAAGGCCCCATTCCCAGCAGTCACCTCTCCAGTCATCACCCAGACACATCCCCTGGTGTTACTGTATAATGTCCCATTCCCAGCAGTCACCTCTCCAGTCATCACCCAGACACGTTCCCCTGTGTTACTGTATAATGTTCCATTCCCAGCAGTCACCTCTCCAGTCATCACCCAGACACATCCCCTGGTGTTACTGTATAATGTCCCATTCCAAGCAGTCACCTCTCCAGTCATCACCCAGACACGTCCCCTGGTGTTAATGTATAATGCCCCATTCCCAGCAGTCACCTCTCCAGTCATCACCCAGACACATCCCCTGGTGTTACTGTACAATGTCCCATTCCAAGCAGTCACCTCTCCAGTCATCACCCAGACACGTCCCCTGGTGTTAATGTATAATGCCCCATTCCCAGCAGTCACCTCTCCAGTCATCACCCAGACACATTCCCTGGTGTTACTGTACAATGTCCCATTCCAAGCAGTCACCTCTCCAGTCATCACCCAGACACGTCCCCTGGTGTTACTGTATAATGCCTCATTCCCAGCAGTCACCTCTCCAGTCATCACCCAGACACATCCCCTGTGTTACTGTATAATGCCTCATTACCAGCAGTCACCTCTCCAGTCATCACCCAGACACATCCCCTGTGTTACTGTATAATGTCCCATTACCAGCAGTCACCTCTCCAATCATCACCCAGACACATCCCCTGGTGTTACTGTATAATGTCCCTTTCCCGGCAGTCACCTCTCCAGTCATCACCAAGACACATCCCCTGGTGTTACTGTATAATGCCCCATTCCCAGCAGTCACCTCTCCAGTCATCACCCAGACACATCCCCTGGTGTTACTGTATAAGGCCTCATTCCCAGCAGTCACCTCTCCAGTCATCACCCAGACACATCCCCTGTGTTACTGTATAATGCCTCATTACCAGCAGTCACCTCTCCAGTCATCACCCAGACACATCCCCTGTGTTACTGTATAATGTCCCATTACCAGCAGTCACCTCTCCAATCATCACCCAGACACATCCCCTGGTGTTACTGTATAATGTCCCTTTCCCGGCAGTCACCTCTCCAGTCATCACCAAGACACATCCCCTGGTGTTACTGTATAATGCCCCATTCCCAGCAGTCACCTCTCCAGTCAGCAGCTGAATGATCTTGTTGGTGAGTTCCAGGATCTTCTGGTCATTGTGTCTGTCATGTATCAGTGAGTGAGGCGGAGGCACTGTGATTGTGAGCTGGGTCCTGCTCAGTACTCCTGACACATGGGGACGGCTGCTGGGTGTCTCACACTCATCGGATGTCTTCTTTACTACTGTGTAATCCTGTGCAATGGGAGAGACAACAAATGTAACTGCATAAACTCCCAGATCCCCTCACCTCCCCAGTCATGTCCCTGTATTATTACTATAGGTATAAGTGATGCCACTGTGATGCTCCCACATCCCCTCACCTCCCCAATCATGTCCCTATATTATTACTATAGATATAAGTGATGTCACTGTGACGCTCCCAGATCCCCTCACCTCCCCAATCATGTCCCTATATTATTACTATAGATATAAGTGATGTCACTGTGACGCTCCCAGATCACCTCACCTCCCCAGTCATGTCCTTGTATTAGTACAATAGATATAAGTGATGTCACGGTGACGCTACCAGATCCCCTCACCTCCCCAGTCATATCCCTGTATTATTACTATAGATATGTGACATCACTGTGATACTACCAGGTCCCCTCACCTCCCCAGTCATGTCCCTGTATAATTACTATAAATATAAGTGATGTCATTGTAACGCTCCCAGATCACCTCACCACCCCAGTCATGTCCCTGTATTATTACTATAGATATGTGACGCTCCCAGATCCCCTCACCTCCCGTCATGTCCCTGTATTATTACTATAGATGTAATTGATATCACTGCGACAATCCCAGATCCCCTCACCTCCCCAGTCATGACCCTGTATTATTACTATAGATATAAGTGATGTCACTGTGACGCACCCAGATCCCCTCACCTCCCCCGTCATGTCCCTGTGTTATCACTATAGATGTAATTGATGTCACTGTGACGCTCCCAGATCCCCTCACCTCCCCAGTCATGTCCCTGTATTATTACTATAGATGTAATTGATGTCACTGTGACGCTCCCAGATCCCCTCACCTCCCCAGTCATGTCCCTGTATTATTACTATAGATGTAATTGATGTCACTGTGACGCTCCCAGATCCCCTCACCTCCCCAGTCATGTCCCTGTATTATTACTATAGATATAACTGATGACACTGTTACACTCCCAGATCTCCTCACCTCCCCAGTCATGTCCCTGTATTATTACTATAGACATAAGTGATGTCACTGTGACACTCCCAGATCCCCTCAGCTCCCCAGTCCTGTCCCTGTATTATTACTATAAACATAAGTGATGTCACTGTGACGCTCCCAGATCGCCTCACCTCCCCAGTCAGTATGTAGATGATCTCAAGGGTGATATTAATTATCCTCTCAGTTCTGTGACTCCTGTCTGTGTCCATCGTGTCAGGGAATCAGTGAGAATACAGACTGTGTGATGTGTAATAAATACTCTGGTTCCTCAAAGCTGGAGCGCCTAGGAAAAAATACAATACACAACACAGAGAACACATGTAACAGAGATATGTAAAACTGAGTGACCTGTGCCTTGAAAAAATAAGATTTTAAACCTACCGGTAAATATTTTTCTACTAATCCGTAGAGGATGCTGGGGACTCCGTAAGGACCATGGTGTATAGGCAGGCTCCGCAGGAGACATGGGCACTATTAAAGAACTTCAGTATGGGTGTGCACTGGCTCCTCCCTCTATGCCCCTCCTCCAGACCTCAGTTAGAGAAACTGTGCCCAGAGTAGACGGACAGTACGAGGAAAGGATTTATGTTAATCCAAGGGCAAGATTCATACCAGCCACACCGTATAACCTGGAATATACGCAACCAGTTAACAGTATGAATAAAAAACAGTATCAGCCAACGACTGATCTTAACTGTAACATAACCCTTATGTAAGCAATAACTATATACAAGTCATGCAGAAATATGTCCGCACTGGGACGGGCGCCCAGCATCCTCTACGGACTAGGAGAAAAAGATTTACCGGTAGGTTTAAAATCTTATTTTCTCTTACGTCCTAGAGTATGCTGGGGACTCCGTAAGGACCATGGGGTTTATACCAAAGCTCCAGACCGGGCGGGAGAGTGCGGATGACTATGCAACACCGACTGAGCAAACATGAGGTCCTCATCAGCCAGGGTATCAAACTTGTAGAATCTTGCAAAAGTGTTTGAACCCGACCAAGTAGCCGCTCAGCAAAGCTGTAATGCCGAGACCCCTCGGGCAGCCGCCCAAGAAGAGCCCACTCTCCTACTGGAATGGGCCTTAACCGATTTTGTTAACGGCAATCCCGCCGTAGAATGAGCCTGCTGAATCGTGTTACAGATCCAGCGTGCAATCGTCTGCTTAGAAGCAGGAGCGCCAACCTTGTTGGCTGCATAAAGGACAAACAGTGACTCTGTTTTCCTAACCCGAGCCGTTCTGGCTACATATATTTTTAAAGCCCTGACTACATCCAGGGACATGGAATCCTCCAAGTCACCCGTAGCCACAGGCACCAAAATGGGTTGGTTCATGTGAAAAGACGAAACCACCTAGGGCAGAAACTGAGGACGAGTCCTCAATTCCGCTCTATCCACATGGAAAATCAGATAGGGGCTCTTATGAGACAAAGCCGCCAATTAGGACACCCGCCTTGCAGATGCCAAGGCCAATAACATGACCACCTTCCAAGTGAGAAATTTCAATTCAACTGTTTGAAGAGGCTCAAACCAGTGTGATTTAATGAACTGTAACACCACGTTAAGGTCCCATGGTGCCACTGGGGGCACAAAAGGAGGCTGGATGTGTAGCACTCCCTTTACAAAAGTTTGAACTTCTGGGAGAGAAGCCAATTCCTTCTGGAAGAATATAGACATGGCCGAAATCTGTACCTTAACGGAGCATAACTTTAGGCCCATATCCACTCCTGTCTGTAGAAAGTGGAGAAAACGGCCCAAGTGGAAACCTTCCGTAGGAGCATCCTCGGCTTCACACCAAGATACATACTTTCTCCAGGTACAGTGATAATGTTTCGCCGTCACTTCCTTCCTAGCCTTTATCAGAGTAGGGATGACTTCTTCCGGAATACCCTTCTCCGCTAGGATTCGGTGTTCAACCGCCATGCCGTCAAACATAACCGCGGTAAGTCTTGGAACACGCAGGGCCCCTGCTGCAACATGTCTTCTCTGAGAGGAAGAGGCCACGGATCTTCTGTGATCATTTCCTGAAGATCTGAATACCAAAGCCTTCGAGCCCAATCCGGAACAATGAGTATCGTTCGTACTCTTTTCCGTCTTATGATTCTCAATAGTTTTGAGATGAGAGGAAGAGAAGGAAACACATAGACCGACTGAAACACCCATGGCATCACCAGGGCGTCCACCGCTACTGCCTGAGGGTCCCTTGACCTGGCGCAATACCTCCGAAGCTTCTTGTTGAGGCGTGATGCCATCATGTCTATTTGAGAAAGCTCCCAACGACTTGTTATCTCTGCAAAGACTTCTTGATGAAGTCCCCACTCTCCTGGATGGAGATCGTATCTGCTGAGGAAGTCTGCTTCCCAGTTGTCCACTCCCAGAATGAATATCGCTGACAGAGCACTTAGGTGATTTTCTGCCCATCGCAAAATCCTGGTGGCTTCCGCTATTGCCACTCTGCTCCTTGTACCGCCTTGACGGTTTACATGAGCCACTGCTATGACGTTGTCTGACTGAATCAAAACCGGTAGACCGCGAAGAAGATTCTCCGCTTACCTTAGGTCGTTGTATATGGCCCATAATTCCAGTATGTTGATGTGTAGACAAGCCTCCTAGCTTGACCACAGTCCCTGAAAATGTCTTCCTTGTGTGACTGCTCCCCAGCCTCGGAGGCTCACGTCCGTGGTTACCAGGACCCAGTCCTGAATGCCGAACCTGCGACCTTCTTGAAGATGAGCACTCTGCAGCCACCACAGGAGAGATACCCTGGCCCTGGGGGATAGGGTTATCTTCTGATGTATTTGAAGGTGAGACCCGGACCACTTGTCCAGAAGGTCCCACTGAAATGTCCTCGCATGAAACCTGCCGAAGGACGCCACCATTTTCCCCAGAACCCGAGTGCCATGATGGACTGACACTCTTTGTTTTTTTCAGGTCTCTGACCATGTTCTGGAGCTCCTGGGCTTTTTCCATTGGGAGAAAAACCCTCTTCTGTTCCGTGTCCAGAATCATGCCTAAGAATGATAGCCGAGTCGTTGGAACCAATTGTGACTTTGGTAGATTTAGAATCCAGCCGTGCTGCTGCAGCACTCTCAGGGAGAGCAACACGCTTTTCAGCAATTGATCTCTCAATCTCGCTTTTATCAGGAGATCGTCCAAGTACGGGATAATTGTGACTCCCTGCCTGCGCAGGAGCACCATCATTTTCGCCATCACCTTGGTGAAAATCCTCGATGCCGTGGAAAGACCAAACGGC
Source organism: Pseudophryne corroboree (assembly GCF_028390025.1). Classification (NCBI taxonomy): domain Eukaryota; kingdom Metazoa; phylum Chordata; class Amphibia; order Anura; family Myobatrachidae; genus Pseudophryne; species Pseudophryne corroboree. Next base: position 96,929 of record NW_026967740.1, read on the forward strand.
AACATCTGAAATTGGTAATGACAATCCTGTACAGCGAATCTCAGGTACGCCTGATGAGGGGGATATATGGGGACATGAAGGTATGCATCCTTTATGTCTAGTGACACTATAAAATCCCCCCCTTCCAGGCTGTAGATCACTCCCCTGAGCGATTCCATCTTGAACTTGAACCTTTTTAAGTACAGGTTCAAGGATTTTAAGTTTAGAATGGGTCTGACTGAGCCATCCGGTTTCGGGACCACAAACAGGGTTGAATAGTACCCTTTTTCCTGTTGCATTAAGGGAACCTTGATAATCACTTGCTGTAGACACAGCTTTTGAATTGCAGCCAACACTATCTCCCTTTCTGGGGGAGACGTTGGTAAAGCCTATTTGAAGAATCGGCAAGGAGGCACGTCTTCGAATTCCAGCCTGTAACCTTGGGACACAATTTCCATCACCCAAGGATCCACCTCTGACTGAACCCAGACGTGGCTGAAGAGTCGAAGATGCGCCCCCACCGGAGCGGACTCCCTCAGTGGAGCCCCAGCATCATGCAATGGATTTAGTAGAAGCCAGGGAGGACTTCTGTTCCTGGGAACTGGCCGTAGCAGGCATTCTTTTCCCTCTACCCTTACCTCTGGCAGGGCCGGCTCGAGGGTTTTGAGCGCCCCGGGCGGCCGATGGGGGCGTGGCTTCATACAGGGGGCGTGGTCACTTACGCCCCCTGTACAGTAATAGCGCCGATGAAATGATGTGCAGTGCACGATGACGTCATTGCGCACCGCACATCATAGGTCCTCTCCACGAAGGGAAACTAGACGCTTCGTGTCTAGTTCCCTTCGTGGAGAGGACCTTTGCTGTATGGTGCGCGATTACGTCATCGCGCACCGCACAGTAAAGGTCCTCTCCACGAGGGGAAACTAGACGCTACGCGTCTAGTTCCCTTCACGGCAGGGGGGAGGGGGCAGCGGCAGCGGGGGGCACACCAGTAGCGGATCTTGCCATGGTGCGGCGCCCTCCGGAAGGCGGCGCCCCGGGCAAAAGTCCTGCTTGCCCGTGGCAAGATCCGCTACTGACCTCTGGCGAGGGAGGAAGAGCCCCGACCTCTTCTGGACTTATGCGACCGAAAGGACTGCATCCGATACTGTGGTGTTTTCTTTTGCTGTGGGGGAACATAAGGCAAAAAAGTAGATTTACCCGCTGTAGCTGTGGAAACCAGGTCCACGAGACCTTCCCCAAATAAAAGCTCACCCTTGTAAGGCAAAACTTCCATATACCTTTTTTTCACCCGTCCATTGGCGGGACCACAGGGCTCACCTAGCAGAAATCGCCATTGCGTTGGCCCTCGAACCTAGCAATCCAACGTCTCTCTGAGCGTCTCTCATATATAAGACTGCGTCTTTAATGTGACCTAAGGTCAATAGAATGGTATCTCTATCTAGGGTATCAATGTCAGCTGACAAGGTATCTGTCCAAGCTGCTACCGCGCTACAAACCCAAGCTGATGCTATTGCCGGTCTGAGCAATGCACCTGTATGCGTATAAATTGATTTTAAGGCAGTTTTCTGTCTGCGATCCGCAGGATCTTTTAGCGTCGCCGTGTCTGGAGACGGTAGCGCCACCTTTTTGGACAAGCGCGTTAAGGCCTTGTCGACTGTGGGTGAAGATTCCCACCTTAACCTGTCCTTTGAGGGAAAAGGATACGCCATAATAATTCTTTTGGGAATCTGCAGTTTCTTGTCTGGAGTTTCCCAAGCTTTTTCAAATAACGCGTTCAGCTCATGAGATGGGGGAAAGGTAACCCCAGGTTTCTTTCCCTTATACATGCGCACCCTCGTGTCAGGGACAGAGGGGTCATCTGTGATATGCAAAACATCTTTTATTGCAATAATCATATAATGAATAGTTTTGGCCACCCTTGCATCATCGTAGTCGACACTGGAGTCAGAATCCGTGTCGGTATCAGTGTCTGCTATTTGGGACAGGGGACGTTTTTGAGACCCTGAAGGGCCCTGTGACACAGTCAAAGCCATGGATTGACTCCCTGTATTAACCCTGAACTCTGCTTTGTCCAATCTCTTATGTAATAAAGACACATTTTCATTTAAAACATTCCACATGTCCAACCAATCAGGTGTTGGCGTTGCCGACGGAGACACCACAATCATCTGCTCCACCTCCTCCTTAGATGAGCCTTCCGCTTCAGACGTGTCGACACACACATACTGACACATCCGCGCACACACAGGGATATTTTTTATGGACACAGATCCCCAATAAGGCCCTTTGGAGAGACAGAGAGAGAGAGAGTATGCCAGCACACACCCAGCGCCAACTGATACTGGAAATAGAATTCCCAGATAAACAGCGCTTTTATATATATGATATAGAGGTAGGTAGAGCCCTAGAGGTTTTTATTGCTGCCCAGGGCGCCCCCCCCCCCCCTGCACCCATCAGTGCCTGCAGTGTGTGTTGTGTGTGGGAGCAATGGCTCGCAGCGTTACCGCTGCGCGCTTACCTCATGGAAGAACTGAAGTCTTCTGCCGCCTTTGAAGTCTTCTTTCTTCTAATACTCACCCGGCTTCTATCTTCCGGCTCTGTGAGGAGGACGGCGGCGCGGCTCCGGGACGAACAGCTAGGAGAGACCTACGTACCAATCCCTCTGGAGCTAATGGTGTCCAGTAGCCTAAGAAGCAGAGCCTATCAGTTAAGTAGGTCTGCTTCTCTCTCCTCAGTCCCACGATGCAGGGAGTCTGTTGCCAGCAGTGCTCCCTGAAAATAAAAAACCTAACAAAAGTATTTCTCAGAGAAACTCAGGAGAGCTCCCCTGTAATGCACCCAGTCTCCTCTGGACACAGGATCCAACTGAGGTCTGGAGGAGGGGCATAGAGGGAGGAGCCAGTGCACACCCATACTAAAGTTCTTTAATAGTGCCCATGTCTCCTGCGGAGCCCGTCTATACCCCATGGTCCTTATGGAGTCCCCAGCATCCTCTAGGACGTAAGAGAAAGAGTCAATCTGGGTACTTCCCCTGGACAATACCACTAGTTTTTCCATCTTTATAATGACAAATTGTTTTTAGATATTTTATATGTATGTTTTTTTTATGTATTAAATTCATATGAAACATTTTCTTTCCCTTTGGAGTGCTGGGACACACATAAAGAAACCTTTACACGAGGAACAGGATCACTTTTACTGCGAGTAAACGGTACGCATCCACCTATAACAGATCAAGATACGGTGATGTGCTGGACACACACTGTTGTTGTGTAAGTAAGGTGTGTGTACTGAAGATATTTCCTTCAGCTGAATATATAAGGAGGGTTATAACATCATTCTGCAATCGCAGATAAAGATGCCTTTATGTGATCATACCTAGCAACTTTTTTTAGTCGAATTGATTAATTAAAGAAGACCGGTCCTGCACAGAGGACCCTATACTGATCTTTTTAGGTAAGTGTAAACACATCTTTGGGGCAGCAGGAGACATGTAGGGGGCAGCAGGTGAGAGGGGCAGCAGGTGACAGGCAGGGGGCAGCAGGTAAGGGGGCAGTGAGGAGACAGGCAGGGGGCAGTCAGGAGACAAGTAGGGGGCAGCAGGTGGCAGCAGGTGAGGGGGCAGTGAGGAGACAGGCAGGGGGCAGCAGGTGGCAGCAGGTGAGGGGGCAGTGAGGAGACAGGCAGGGGGCAGCAGGAGACAGGCAGGGGGCAGCAGGAGACAGGCAGGGGGCAGCAGGAGACAGGCAGGGGGCAGCAGGAGACAGGCAGGGGGCAGCAGGTGAGGGGGCAGTCAGGAGACAGGCAGGGGGCAGCAGGTGAGGGGGCAGTGAGGAGACAGGCAGGGGGCAGCAGGTGACAGGCAGGTAGCAGCAGGTGAGGGGGCAGTGAGGAGACAGGCAGGGGGTAGCAGATGACCGGCAGGGGGCAGCAGGTGAGGGGGCAGCAGGTGACAGGCAGGGGGCAGCAGGAGACAGGAGACAGGCAGGGGGCAGCAGGAGACAGGCAGGAGACAGGCAGGGGGCAGCAGGAGACAGGCAGGGGGCAGCAGGAGACAGGCAGGGGGCTGCAGGAGACAGGCAGGGGGCTGCAGGTGAGGCGGGCAGTCAGGACACAGGCAGGGGGCAGCAGGTGACAGGGGCAGCAGGAGACAGGCAGGGGGCAGCAGGTGACAGGGGCAGCTGGAGACAGGCAGGGGGCAGCAGGTGACAGGCAGGGGGCAGCAGGAGACAGGCAAGGGGCAGCAGGTGACAGGCAAGGGGCAGCAGGTGAGGGGGCAGTGAGGAGACAGGCAGGGGGCAGCAGGTGACAGGCAGGGGGCAGCAGGTGAGGGGGCAGTGAGAAGACAGGCAGGGGGCAGCAGGTGAGGGGGCAGTGAGGAGACAGGCAGGGGGCAGCAGGTGACAGGCAGGTGGCAGCAGGTGAGGGGGCAGTCAGGAGACAGGCAGGGGGCAGCAGGTGAGGGGGGAGCAGGAGACAGGCAGGGGGCAGTCAGGAGACAGGCAGGGGGCAGCAGATGGCAGCAGGTGAGGGGGCAGTGAGGAGACAGGCAGGGAGCAGCAGGTGACAGGGGCAGGAGGTGACAGGAAGGGGGCAGCAGGTGAGGGGGCAGTGAGGAGACAGGCAGGGGGCAGCAGGTGAGGGGGCAGTGAGGAGACAGGCAGGGGGCAGCAGGAGACAGGCAGGGGGCAGTCAGGAGGTGACAGGCAGGTGGCAGCAGGTGACAGGCAAGGGGCAGCAGGTGACAGGCAGGGGGGGCAGTCAGGTGACAGGCAGGGGGCAGCAGGTGACAGGCAGGGGGCAGCAGGTGACAGGCAGGGGGCAGCAGGTGACAGGCAGGTGAGGGGGCAGTGAGGAGACAGGCAGGTGAGGGGGCAGTGAGGAGACTGGCAGGTGAGGGGGCAGTGAGGAGACTGGCAGGGGGCAGCAGGTGACCGGCAGGGGGCAGCAGGTGACAGGCAGGGGGCAGCAGGTGACAGGCAGGGGGCAGCAGGTGACAGGCAGGGGGCAGCAGGTGAGGGGGGAGCAGGAGACAGACAGGGGGCAGCAGGTGTGGGGGGCAGTCAGGTGACAGGCAGGGGCAGTCAGGTGACAGGCAGGGGGCAGCAGGTGACAGGCAGGGGGCAGCAGGTGACAGGCAGGGGGCAGCAGGTGACAGGCAGGGGGCAGCAGGTGACAGGCAGGTGAGGGGGCAGCAGGTGACAGGCAGGTGAGGGGGCAGTGAGGAGACAGGCAGGTGAGGGGGCAGTGAGGAGACAGGCAGGGGGCAGCAGGTGACTGGCAGGGGGCAGCAGGTGACCGGCAGGGGGCAGCAGGTGACCGGCAGGGGGCAGCAGGTGACCAGCAGGGGGCAGCAGGTGACAGGCAGGGGGCAGCAGGTGAGGGGGGAGCAGGAGACAGACAGGGGGCAGCAGGTGTGGGGGGCAGTCAGGTGACAGGCAGGGGGCAGCAGGTGACAGGCAGGGGGCAGCAGGTGACAGGCAGGGGGCAGTCAGGTGACAGGCAGGGGCAGTCAGGTGACAGGCAGGGGGCAGTCAGGTGACAGGCAGGGGGCAGCAGGTGAGGGGGGAGCAGGATACAGACAGGGGGCAGCAGGTGTGGGGGGCAGTCAGGTGACAGGCAGGGGGCAGCAGGTGACAGGCAGGGGGCAGCAGGTGACAGGCAGGGGGCAGCAGGTGACAGGCAGGGGGCAGTCAGGTGACAGGCAGGGGGCAGTCAGGTGACAGGCAGGGGGCAGTCAGGTGACAGGCAGGGGCAGCAGGTGACTGGCAGGGGGCAGCAGGTGACTGGCAGGGGGCAGCAGGTGACTGGCAGGGGGCAGCAGGTGAGGGGGGCAGTCAGTAGACAGGCAGGGGCAGCAGGAGACAGGCAGGGGGCAGCAGGTGACCGGCTGGGGGCAGCAGGTGACAGGCTGGGGGCAGCAGGTGACAGGCTGGGGGCAGCAGGTGACAGGCTGGGGGCAGCAGGTGACAGGCAGAGGCAGGCAGGGGCAGCAGGTGACAGGCAGGGGCAGCAGGTGACAGGCAGGGGGCAGTCAGGAGACAGGCAGGGGCAGCAGGAGACAGGCAGGGGCAGCAGGTGACAGGCAGGGGGCAGCAGGTGAGGGGGGAGCAGGAGACAGACAGGGGGCAGCAGGTGTGGGGGGCAGTCAGGTGACAGGCAGGGGCAGTCAGGTGACAGGCAGGGGCAGTCAGGTGACAGGCAGGGGGCAGCAGGTGACAGGCAGGGGGCAGCAGGTGACAGGCAGGGGCAGCAGGTGACAGGCAGGGGCAGCAGGTGACAGGCAGGGGGCAGCAGGTGACAGGCAGGGGGCAGCAGGTGACAGGCAGGGGCAGCAGGAGACAGGCAGGGGCAGCAGGAGAGGCAGCAGGAGACAGGCAGGGGCAGCAGGTGACAGGCAGGGGCAGCAGGTGACAGGCAGGGGGCAGTCAGGAGACAGGCAGGAGACAGGCAGGGGCAGCAGGTGACAGGCAGGGGGCAGCAGGTGAGGGGGGAGCAGGAGACAGACAGGGGGCAGCAGGTGTGGGGGGCAGTCAGGTGACAGGCAGGGGCAGTCAGGTGACAGGAAGGGGCAGTCAGGTGACAGGCAGGGGCAGCAGGTGACAGGCAGGGGACAGCAGGTGACAGGCAGGGGACAGCAGGTGAGGGGGGAGCAGGAGACAGACAGGGGGCAGCAGGTGTGGGGGGCAGTCAGGTGACAGGCAGGGGCAGTCAGGTGACAGGAAGGGGCAGTCAGGTGACAGGAAGGGGCAGCAGGTGACAGGCAGGGGGCAGCAGGTGACTGACAGGCAGGGGGCAGCAGGTGACTGACAGGCAGGGGCAGCAGGTGACAGGCAGGGGGCAGTCAGGAGACAGGCAGGGGCAGCAGGAGACAGGCAGGGGCAGCAGGTGACAGGCAGGGGGCAGCAGGTGAGGGGGGAGCAGGAGACAGACAGGGGGCAGCAGGTGTGGGGGGCAGTCAGGTGACAGGCAGGGGCAGTCAGGTGACAGGAAGGGGCAGTCAGGTGACAGGCAGGGGCAGCAGGTGACAGGCAGGGGCAGCAGGTGACAGGCAGGGGGCAGCAGGTGACAGGCAGGGGCAGCAGGTGACAGGCAGGGGGCAGTCAGGTGACAGGCAGAGGCAGCAGGTGACAGGCAGGGGCAGCAGGTGAGGGGGGAGGGGCATTACCTGGAGGAGGAGGAGGCGGCAGTAGATGACACCAGGGACAGAGGACTGTGTGTACAGGAAGTGGGCGGGGCAGTATTTCCGGGTGTGACGCAGCGCATGGGATTATGGGTTAAGGGCAGCCGCAGTCAAAAAGCTAAAAGGAACAGCCTCGCCCACTCTCCCGCCATAGGCCGCAGAGACCCGTCACTCAGAGTCCCCACCCAGTTGCGTCCTCTAACCCGCCCATAGGACGCAGAGACCTGTCACTCATACACCTCTAGCCCCGCCTACTTCTCAGCTAATAGGCCACAGCTTTCCGTCACTCAGCAACCCTCACCTCCGCTCACACCCCGTTCACAACCCGCAGCCCCGCCTACTCTCCCGCCCATAGGACGCAGCCCCGCCCTCTCTCCCTCCCAATGGCCGCAGCACAGTCCCCGCCCTCTTCTGCCTCCCGCCCTGGTCACTGGATACGTCATTAGCTGCTGCTCACACAGACTAAGCCAACATGGCGGCGCCCATAGGGAGCCAGCAACATGGCGGCTGCCCCATCCTGATGCTGTCCTGGGTGTGTATGAAGTGTACAGATGCCCCTGTAGGGGCAGGATGCGCTGACGTGGGGGCAAGGGCACCTGGTGCCCCCCATATTCTCCCTTCCCTATACTGCTCCCCCTGCCATAAGCACTGCCCTAGTTACCACCCCGAGAACAGTAAATTTACCTTTACATTTCAGCATTTACATCCACTTACATTCCCCTAGAACAATCTGGGACACTACATTTTCTCTGGAGCGGATCAGTTTAATTGCCCCTTGGCTGCGGGCGTGTGTGCGCTATACATACTTGCCTACCCTCCCGGAATGGCCGGGAGACTCACGAAAATCGGGTGACGCTCCCGGCCCCCCGGACAGGTGGGCAAGCCTCCCGCTTTCCCCCTCGGCCGCCCCCAGCAGAGAGCAAGCGGGCGGCCGGAGGGGTCCGATGACGCGATTTGCGCTGAATCGCGTCTTTGTAGCTCCGCCCCCCGCTATGCATCGGCTCGTTTCTCGGCAAAGTCACGATGACGCGACCCTGGTGTAACGCCACCGGACCGCCCATCCTGCTGCCAGCCACGCCCCCGGACCCGGCGGAGGAGGCAGCAAAGTAGGTAACTATGGCGCTATATAATTGGGATACGCTATATGGCAGCGGGTATTATTACCAGCAGTGAGTAACTTTTGAAGTAATTTTTATTCTATGCAATGCATTTATATATGTTCTTAATATATGTGACGGAATACATTGTTTATGATATAGTCATTGATACTTGGCGTTCTCTTGTGATATTGCATGTCTCATATATATTTTCCTTTGGTCTGAGAACCACAGAATACTCAAATGGGAGCTGCTACAATTATATTGATATAACTATATTAATATAATATATGGGTGACCATGTCTGTATTTATGTGCCTTTAAACAGAGCACCTGATCTGATCATTTTAGTAGTTTATAATTGTCAAAACTACCAACCCTAGGGAATTATCCACCGTCATTCGCACCCATTCATCACAAAAAGCCTCTCCGTGTGGACCATACCATATCAACCAAGCGGACCCACTTGGCCTCAGCTCTCCAGCCTGAACCCTGGCTGCCGAACGTTTTTCTCTTGTACGCTCCCACCGTGGGCTTTCTTTACACAATCCCCAACTGGACAATACGAGCAAACGGTGAAAGTCCTCTGAGTTCTCTCACCAACTCCTTCTCCGCTGGCAGTACCACGACTCACTCCAATAGTGGCCACCGCGTACCCAGTGAGGTATCTCGATCAGGTCCCTCTTCACTGTAAGTATTGACGTATCAACAGTAATAAATCAATACGCCAACTTTTTCAGTCAGCCTGATCTTTGTGGTTTCTTTCCACAGGAATTCCGCCTGGGAAACGTCACCAAACCTTCCTATGGACTTCCACCCGGAATATTTTACTGATAGAGAGTCAGCGAAAATTCCATCTACTTTACACAAATCACGTCTGCGTATGCTCCACACAGCGCGTATGATGACGCAATTGCGAATAAAGAATGCGAATGGTATCACGTTGCGCCGCGTATCACACACACAGACGTGCAGTCCAAGCGCACAGCTTATAGATACTTCTTATCTATACGCCCTACGATCTCGGGAGTCGAATTCTAGTAGCTGCGCTCCACAGCTGGAGCATAACACAAAAAACCTTAACTTCAATACTTCACAATCTATACTCTATCACGCTCCCCCGCAAGTTTCCTCACTACTTGCGTATTTCTCTATAACGTAAGGTCACTAGCCTTCACGCCACCAAGCCTCTGCCAACTCAGTGTCTTCTACGGGAACCCGAATTGGTCATGGAGTTCAATACATTCACACTTACTTTCAACCCACACTAATACACAAGGGGGGTAATTCCAAGTTGATCGCAGCAGGAATTTTTTTAGCAGTTGGGCATAACCATGTGCACTGCAGGGGAGGCAGATATAACAAGTGCAGAGAGAGTTAGATTTGGGTGGGTTATTTTATTTCTGTGCAGGGTAAATACTGGCTGCTTTATTTTTACACTGCAAATTAGATTGCAGATTGAACACACCACACCCAAATCTAACTCTCTCTGCACATGTTATATCTGCCTCCCCTGCAGTGCACATGGTTTTGCCCAATTACTAACAGAATTCCTGCTGTGATCAACTTGGAATTACCCCCAAGGTTTTCTGTACAGAAAAATATCACTCCCTTTGATAGCTTGTTCCAGAGGTAGTGCACTTTAACCAATATATTACAGTAATCTGCTTTTAGAAATGGATAGTTACTTGCTTTTGTATAACTATGTGTTCTATCCCGCCTATAAATATATTCCTATTGTGTGGTTACACTTGCACTCGCTACTTCACGAAACCTTGCATAAGCACGCAACCGTGCATGTTCTCGCGCCAAGTGCGCGTTCCCGTACGCTTTCCTCACGTAACATACCACGTGTACACCGTGCGTATGCAACTGTCTATACCACACTTATCAAGATTAATGTAAGTAAACTTCTACTGCTCACTACACAACACACTTTTGTTCCGTACACCCACTGGAAGTTGCCCACAAGGGTAATCCTCCTTTGAGTGCTTACCTAAATCTTTAGGCCAGAACTGCGTTTTGTGTTTTTACAATTACCCACCAAAAATGACACGCACAGAAAATGAATGGCTTTTTCCCTGTTGTCCCTCGGTTCGCACCAGCACCTCTATGACTATACAGGACAGACGTGGTCTAGCAACATTAGATAGTTTTAAACCCAATACAAAATTACGTAAGACGCGTCTCCACCCTTTGTTGGTAGACCAAAGTCTGTTAGGCCCTGCGCATCGTGAGTATGTGGTGAACCGGACGAACCCCCAACTGTTAAGTCCGTTTAACTTACAGGGAAATGCAGTACCTTACTATACTATGGTTCGGGCCGCTGCGGCCGCTGAATGCAAACAATAACCCCTGCGATGTGTATGCACTTAGCGTATACACGCCAACACGCTATGTGCACAATACAGTGACACGTGTGGCTGAATACACATCTATACCCAAACAAGAATGGAATGCGACACCAGTTGTAATTGTTATGTTGTGGTCCAACGCAGCACCAAATATTTACTAAAAGGGATATACACGAAATACAACAATATCACAAGAGAAGAGCTACAACCAATAGTACATACGTTTCTTCACCTGCGCTTCCCGGATCCGGTCCTCAGTTAGTCTTAGCAAGATGACCTTCAGAGAATAGACTGGGGCCGCCCAGGAGGCCGTACTTTTATACAATTGTTCAAAACACAATACAAAGGGAACTGTAAACTCTTCTTCCATAGGTCAAGGGGCAGGTCATTTACAGTACATGAGGGGTCATAGGTTGGTTTGATGGTTGGTGGGCGGTGCTTGGTCCAGGTGTACTTGCAGGTGTCCTCCCCTGGGTTCTCGCCAAATATCACGAGTACAGTAATTACAGTAAATTATGAATATTGTATTCCTGTGTATATCTATGTGCAGGAGCATGCTCTAATCTGCAAACTGCGATCGGAATGTAGCCCTTGAAATTCTGTACATCTGGATACAAAGCACTATGTCCTAAACTAGTTCTGTCCCCTCACATCCTGTAAAGCTGGATATCTCTGTTGTTCTATTTCCTAAGTAAATGTAACTTGCTGGTGTGGTGTGTGGAGACTATGGGGTAAATTTACTAAGGTCCCGATTTTGACCGAGATGCCGTTTTTTCTTCAAAGTGTCATCTCGGTTGTGACAGGACGGTACCGTACGGAAGCACTCGCCGCTTGCCGCGTCCCGTCGACTGTGCACAGAATGGAAGGTCAAGCCGCACGAGGCCTGACCACATAGGGGATTCCTGCTTACCGTCAGTAACCGCCTGTTACTGACTCCACCCACTGCGCTGTGGGCGGGTTCTCGCTGCCACCACCAAACTCCTAACCTGCCGTGGCGTTTGGAACCACGGTTCTGCTCTGTATGTGCCGACGCACTGCTTTACCACAGCTGTGTGGTGCTGACGAATCCCCACTAGCCACTTGCTAGGCCTCTACCGGTAGCTGGCGGAAGGCGGAGCTTGGAGACGTTAGGTGCTTCCCTGGACAGCCGGAGGATGGGGCTAGGTTTGGCCTAACCCTGTTGGTCACAAGATGAAGCAATCTTCTTGAAGCAATGATGTTTATTTGCTCAAATATAGTTCTAAAGAGAAATCTTCCCTATTGCTAGGGGCAACAGCATACAGCAAGATGTTCCAGCAGAATAAGATGGTATAACTACAACTCTGGAGGCACGCAGGTCTCCTTTTTATGTCAGTTTTCCACACAGTACCACAGGGGGGTAAGCCCTCCCGGTCTTCTCCAACCAATCAGGTTATTTTACAAAATACCAATAAATTACATTTTACAAGGATATAAGTGCAATAAAACAATATCCTCCTTCCTGTCACCCAGACAACGTTTGGTATCAGATTAACATTCACTATTGATAAATTTATCACATATCTTCAAAATACAGATGTTTCTGGTCATTCACATCTCCAGGCAATCCCAGTGTTTAAGATTACAACAGGAATGGCTACAATACAAACAAACAGTCTTCCTTCCTTTATCTTCCATTCAGGGATCGTATATCAAATCCAAGCCCATAAACCCAATGATTAGCATCTCTCCTAAGGAACTTACACATCAAAAGGTATTGTCCTTCACACCTCTCTGATAGAACAGGGCCATTAGCATGCCACTTCCTATTTCCAGAGGATAAGAGATGCGTATTCAGACATCTATAGTAACTGCATTTTTCCTTTAAATATACACCAAGCCTGTCTTGAATATAAAATAGATACAGTTAAACATGCATTCCTGCAATAGTGCACAGAGCACTACATATGACATTGTCACGATCCGGGTATCTGGACGCCATTACTTACCCTTCAGATGCCTCCTAAGGCTGGCTCAGCATTCCAGGACCGGATCCCGCTGTTTCTGAGTTTCCACATGCAGAATGTCAGAGTGGTGATTTCATCAGCCGCGGCCTCCGCTGTGCCCGCGTGGTTAAATGTGCGCTTGTCAGTCTGGCGTCTCCTGTCTCCTGTGGCCGGCGTCGCCATTACTGTTTCAATTCTCACATGGATTACAAACCAAACTTCCCTCCAAGTGTCTGCATGGGCGCAGCCATCTTGGTTTTTGTCATCTGATCATTTCCACCAATCTGCTGTCTGTATTGTTGATTTGCATAATTGCCTAGCCAACCCCTTCCTTGCTGCAGGTATAAGTAAGCTGTGCCTGAACAAGGAAGGCGTCAGTGCTTTGGTTGTCTAACCTAGTTCCAGTTTGTCTCTCTCCTGTGGTTGTCTTCCAGGTTCCAGCTCCTGTCTCCAGACTTCTGCTATAGAGACCCGCACCAGCATTCCATCTGCGGTGTAGCCTGACTCTCCGATCCATTCTGGACTCACCTGTTTCCAGCTACAGCAATCACCTGCTTCCAGCCGAGCTTCCAGCAGTATACAACTTCTCTTAAAGGGCCGGTGTCCTTTCTGCAGTTTACCACTCTCCACCGGTATTATTATTTCATCGCTCTCAAGTCAATCACCTGCTTCCAGCCCAGCTTCCAGCAGTGTACAGCTTCCCTTAAAGGGCCGGTGTCCTTTCTGCAGTTTACCACTCTCCACCGGTATTATTATTTCATTGCTCTCAAGTCAATCACCTGCTTCCAGCCCAGCTTCCAGCAGTGTACAGCTTCCCTTAAAGGGCCGGTGTCCTTTCTGCAGTTTACCACTCTCCACCGGTATTATTATTTCATCGCTCTCAAGTTCGTTTATTATTTAACTGGTTCCAGCCAGTATCCACTCCGTACCAACAACAGTCTGGTTCCAGCCAGTATCCACAGCAGCCGTTTTATCTTCAGCAGCCCAGCCTTTCCTGGAACACCAGCTGGTACGATCCTGGGTTCTCTCCATTGCTACAGTCAGGCCTGGTAAGGACTTTCCAACTAGAAGATTATTAGAACTGTCTCACACTACCAGTGCCTGTGGCCCTTGCCACCCTGTAGTACCCAGGAACTGTATTATTGCCCTGCTGACTTTTATGTTTTCTTATTTTCTGCTGTGTTACGGAGTTTGTCATAATAAACATCATTGACTTTTATCCTGGTTGTCGTGGTCACGCCTTCGGGCAGTTATTCTACATGTTACTTACATGTCTAGGGGTCTGATACAACCTCCCAGGTTCCGTTACATCTCAGCCCCTACAACTGAGGTTGCCTCCCGTCAACTCAGGCCCTCAGTTGTGACAGTAAGCACTGACCTAATGAATCCAGCCGGAGACCAGGATCAAGCGGCCAGGCCGATGCAAGAACTGGCAGCCCGACTTGAACATCAGGAGGCTGCACAGGGCCACATCATCCGCTGTCTCCAGGATCTCTCCACACGGCTGGATGGGATTCAAACGACCCTCCGTGGACCTGGCACGTCCGGTGCGTCCACTACAGTGACACCAGCTGTAACCCCACCCACCTTACCCATTTCCAGTCCACATCTTCATCTTCCAACGCCAGCAAAATTTGATGGATCTCCAAGGTTCTGCAGGGGATTTCTCAATCAATGTGAAATCCACTTTGAGCTTCTACCTGGCAATTTCTTCAGTGACCGTACCAAAATTGCCTATATCATCTCCCTTCTCAGTGGCTCAGCCCTTGACTGGGCATCACCTTTATGGGAGAAATCTGATCCCCTGCTATCCTCCTATACTGACTTTGTAGCTACATTCAGGCGCATCTTCGACGAGCCAGGCCGGATAACATCTGCTTCATCTGAGATTCTTCGTTTACGCCAGGGAACACGTACCGTGGGACAGTATCTTATACAGTTTAAAATCCTGGCATCCGAACTGGCATGGAACGACGAGGCCCTGTATGCTGCATTCTGGCATGGCTTATCAGAACGCATCAAGGATGAGTTAGCTACCAGAGACTTGCCCTCTAAGTTGGATGAGCTAATTTCTCTTTGCACGAAGGTTGATCTACGTTTTAGAGAGAGAGCAACCGAGCGAGGAAGATCATCTACTCCTAAATCTTCTGCTCCTCCTTCTCGTCAACCATCTCCATCCAAGGATGAGCCTATGCAAATTAGTCGTTCCCGTCTATCTCCTGCTGAGCGCCGAAAACGTCTCTCTGAGTCTCTCTGTCTCTACTGTGCAGCTCCGTCGCACACTATCAATGCCTGTCCCAAACGTCCGGGACTCCAGATCCTAGTTCGCCAAGGAGAGGGCCGGCTAGGAGTGATGATCTCCTCTCCATCTCCTCATGACTGTAACCTCCCAGTGTCGCTCCAAATTGCTCAACGTTACAGGAACGTCATTGCCCTCCTTGATTCCGGAGCAGCTGGGAATTTCATAACCGAAGCTTATGTTAAACGGTGGTCCCTACCCACCGAGAGACTGTCCTCGTCCATCTCTTTGACTGCCGTGGATGGCAGCAAGATTTTTGACGCAGTCATTTCCTTAAGGACTCTTCCAGTTCGTCTGAGAGTGGGAGTTCTTCATTCTGAGTATATTTCTTTTTTAGTGATTCCAAGAGCCACACATCCAGTGGTTTTAGGCCTTCCATGGCTCCGTCTCCACAACCCATCAATTGACTGGACGACTACGCAAATACTGGCATGAGGTTCCTCCTGTGCTGAGACTTGTTTAGCCAAAGTTCTTCCTGTTTGTTCTTCCTTCCCCAGGTCAACTGATGTTCCGCCTCCTCCATATCAAGACTTCACGGATGTGTTCAGTAAAGCCTCTGCTGATATCCTTCCTCCTCATAGAGAATGGGACTGCCCAATCGACCTCATTCCAGGGAAGGTTCCACCGCGAGGCCGAACTTATCCGTTGTCTCTGCCCGAGACACACTCCATGGAAGAGTACATCAAAGAGAACCTGGCGAAGGGTTTCATCCGACCATCTTCTTCTCCAGCCGGCGCAGGCTTCTTCTTCGTTAAGAAGAAAGACGGTGGTCTGCGTCCGTGCATCGACTACAGGGGTCTGAACGACATTACCGTCAAGAACCGATACCCTTTACCCCTGATTACTGAGCTCTTTGATAGAGTTAGTGGTGCAACCATTTTCACAAAGCTGGACTTGAGGGGTGCCTACAATCTCATCCGAATCCGTGAGGGTGACGAGTGGAAGACCGCCTTTAACACCCGTGACGGACATTATGAGTACCTCGTCATGCCCTTCGGATTGAGCAACGCTCCAGCAGTCTTCCAGCACTTCGTGAATGAGATCTTCAGGGACATCTTGTACCGCCATGTCGTGGTTTATCTAGACGACATCCTCATCTTTGCTAATAATCTCGAAGATCATCGTTTCTGGGTAAAAGAGGTTCTTTCCCGTCTCCGTGTCAATCACCTCTATTGTAAATTGGAGAAGTGTGTGTTTGAAGTTAAAACCATTCCGTTTCTAGGTTACATTGTGTCCGGTTCCGGACTAGAGATGGATCCTGAGAAACTCCAAGCAATCCAGAATTGGCCTATACCCTTAAGCCTCAAAGGGGTCCAGAGGTTCTTAGGGTTCGCCAATTATTATAGAAAATTTATACGAGACTTTTCCACCATCGTGGCGCCTATCACTGCATTAACCAAGAAAGGTGCTAATCCGTCCAAGTGGTCCGAGGAAGCTACACAGGCCTTTCACCTTCTGAAGCAACGGTTCATCTCTGCACCAGTTCTGAAACAGCCTGACACCGACTCTCCTTTTATCTTAGAGGTAGATGCCTCCTCCGTTGGAGTAGGAGCAGTGTTATCCCAGAGGGCCAAAGATGGACATCTACATCCTTGCAGTTTCTTCTCCCGGAAGTTCTCCCCAGCTGAGCGCAACTATGCCATTGGCGATCAGGAGTTGCTAGCCATCAAGCTCGCTCTGGAGGAGTGGAGATACCTGTTGGAGGGAGCTTCCCACTCAATCACCATACTTACCGACCACAAAAATCTTTTATATCTCAAAGGCGCACAATGTCTCAACCCTCGTCAGGCCAGATGGGCACTTTTCTTTTCCAGATTTGACTTTAAACTCCAGTTCTGTCCGGGTTCTCAGAATCGTAAGGCCGATGCCCTTTCCCGCTCATGGGAGCAAGAAAATGAGTCCGAGTCTGCAGACAAGCATCCTATTATTAATCCGTTGGCATTCTCCACGGTAGGGATGGACTCTACGCCTCCACCAGGGAAAAGTTTTGTTAAGCCAGTTCTAAGGAAGAAGCTCATGCATTGGGCCCATGCTTCCCGTTTTGCTGGACATACAGGCATTCAGAAAACCCTTGAATTTATTTCTAGGTCCTACTGGTGGCCAACTCTGAAGAAGGACGTTATGGAATTTATTGCCTCCTGCCCAAAGTGTGCCCAACACAAAGTCTCCCGCCAGTCGCCTGCGGGGCAACTGGTTCCATTATCTGTTCCCCGTCGACCATGGACCCATTTGTCGATGGACTTTGTTTCCGATCTACCTATCTGCAACAAGTTTAATACCATCTGGGTGGTAGTTGACCGGTTCACCAAGATGGCACATTTCATCCCTCTCACCGGCCTTCCGTCAGCTTCCAAGTTGGCTCAAGTGTTTATACAAGAGATCTTCCGACTTCACGGTCTTCCTGAAGAGATCATCTCGGATCGTGGAGTACAATTTGTAGCCAAATTTTGGCGAAGTTTGTGTCAAGCCCTCCAAGTCAAGTTAAAGTTTTCCACGGCTTACCATCCTCAGACCAATGGTCAAACCGAAAGGGTGAATCAGGACTTGGAGGCCTTCCTCCGTATATATGTGTCTTCCTCTCAAGATGACTGGGTTCAACTCCTTCCTTGGGCCGAGTTCAGCCACAACAATCAATACCATTCCTCATCTTCTTCTACACCATTCTTCATTAATTATGGATTCCACCCTAAAGTCCCAGAATTCCAACCGCTTCCCGCAACTTCTGTTCCAGCAGTGGATGTCACCTTGCGTCAGTTTTCAAATAACTGGAAGAACGTCCGCGCAGCCCTGCTTAAAGCCTCATTCAGGTATAAAAAGTTTGCCGATAGGAAGCGTAGAGCGGTTCCTGCTCTCAAGGTGGGTGATCGTGTGTGGTTGTCCACGAAGAATTTGAGGTTGAGAGTTCCCAGCATGAAATTTGCACCTCGCTACATCGGACCCTTCAAGATTGAACAAGTCATCAATCCTGTTGCCTACAGGTTACAGTTACCATCCTTCTTGAAAATACCCAGGACATTTCATGTTTCTTTGTTGAAACCGCTGATCCTGAATCGGTTTCATTCCGCACTTCCTCCAGCTCCCAAAGTTCAGACTCAACGGGGAGTCGAGTACGAGGTGGCCAAGATTTTGGACTCACGTTTCCGTTACGGTCAGTTACAATACCTCATTGACTGGAAGGGCTATGGTCCTGAAGAACGCTCTTGGACCAATGCCTCAGACGTCCATGCTCCTGCCTTGGTCCGAAATTTCCACGCAAAGTTTCCTTTAAAGCCTAAGAAGTGTCCTGGGGCCACTCCTAAAGGGGGGGGTGCTGTCACGATCCGGGTATCTGGACGCCATTACTTACCCTTCAGATGCCTCCTAAGGCTGGCTCAGCATTCCAGGACCGGATCCCGCTGTTTCTGAGTTTCCACATGCAGAATGTCAGAGTGGTGATTTCATCAGCCGCGGCCTCCGCTGTGCCCGCGTGGTTAAATGTGCGCTTGTCAGTCTGGCGTCTCCTGTCTCCTGTGGCCGGCGTCGCCATTACTGTTTCAATTCTCACATGGATTACAAACCAAACTTCCCTCCAAGTGTCTGCATGGGCGCAGCCATCTTGGTTTTTGTCATCTGATCATTTCCACCAATCTGCTGTCTGTATTGTTGATTTGCATAATTGCCTAGCCAACCCCTTCCTTGCTGCAGGTATAAGTAAGCTGTGCCTGAACAAGGAAGGCGTCAGTGCTTTGGTTGTCTAACCTAGTTCCAGTTTGTCTCTCTCCTGTGGTTGTCTTCCAGGTTCCAGCTCCTGTCTCCAGACTTCTGCTATAGAGACCCGCACCAGCATTCCATCTGCGGTGTAGCCTGACTCTCCGATCCATTCTGGACTCACCTGTTTCCAGCTACAGCAATCACCTGCTTCCAGCCGAGCTTCCAGCAGTATACAACTTCTCTTAAAGGGCCGGTGTCCTTTCTGCAGTTTACCACTCTCCACCGGTATTATTATTTCATCGCTCTCAAGTCAATCACCTGCTTCCAGCCCAGCTTCCAGCAGTGTACAGCTTCCCTTAAAGGGCCGGTGTCCTTTCTGCAGTTTACCACTCTCCACCGGTATTATTATTTCATCGCTCTCAAGTCAATCACCTGCTTCCAGCCCAGCTTCCAGCAGTGTACAGCTTCCCTTAAAGGGCCGGTGTCCTTTCTGCAGTTTACCACTCTCCACCGGTATTATTATTTCATCGCTCTCAAGTTCGTTTATTATTTAACTGGTTCCAGCCAGTATCCACTCCGTACCAACAACAGTCTGGTTCCAGCCAGTATCCACAGCAGCCGTTTTATCTTCAGCAGCCCAGCCTTTCCTGGAACACCAGCTGGTACGATCCTGGGTTCTCTCCATTGCTACAGTCAGGCCTGGTAAGGACTTTCCAACTAGAAGATTATTAGAACTGTCTCACACTACCAGTGCCTGTGGCCCTTGCCACCCTGTAGTACCCAGGAACTGTATTATTGCCCTGCTGACTTTTATGTTTTCTTATTTTCTGCTGTGTTACGGAGTTTGTCATAATAAACATCATTGACTTTTATCCTGGTTGTCGTGGTCACGCCTTCGGGCAGTTATTCTACATGTTACTTACATGTCTAGGGGTCTGATACAACCTCCCAGGTTCCGTTACATCTCAGCCCCTACAACTGAGGTTGCCTCCCGTCAACTCAGGCCCTCAGTTGTGACAGACATGTTAAAAGTAAAACACATGATTCAACAAACTTTTAAACAGTCCGCAACATGGCGCTGGGCACGAGGGTTAACCCCTTCAGTGCCGCAGACGCCATTACACGTGTGGCTGGCTAGTCTCTCCGGCCACATCGGTCATTTACTAAACTCAAATCACGGCAGAGATGAGGGCATTCGTATTTTTTTGGAAGTAGTTGTAAAAAAATACGAATGAATACACCATCGGTCAAAATACGCCAGCAAATTAGTAGAACTCGGTCATTTACTAAAAAGTGCAAATCTCCAAAGAGGAAAACACTGCCGTGAAAAATTACAAATCGCAAAAAAGTGCTAAAAAAAAGCAGACCTGCTTTTTTGAGCCGTGATTGCATAGGCATGCAGGGATCCATGAGATCCATGCATGTGTTTCAGTGGGAAGGGGTGGGAAAGTGCTTATTTTCTCAAAAAAAAAATGCTTGGGGTCCCCCCTCCTAAGCATAACCAGCCTCGGGCTCTTTGAGCCGATCCTGGTTGCAAAAATATGGGGTAAAAAATGACAGGGGTTCCCCCATATTTAAGCAACCAGCATCGGGCTCTGCGCCTGGTCCTGGTTCCAAAAATACGGGGGACAAAAAGAGTAGGGGTCCCCCGTATTTTTAAAACCAGCACCGGGCTCCACTAGCTGGACAGATAATGCCACAGCCGGGGGTCACTTTTATATAGTGCCCTGCGGCCGTGGCATCAAAAATCCAACTAGTCACCCCTGGCCGGGGTACCTTGGGGGAGTGGGGACCCCTTCAATCAAGGGGTCCCCCCCCCCCAGCCACCCAAGGGCCAGGGGTGAAGCCCGAGGCTGTCCCCCCCCCATCCAATGGGCTGCGGATGGGGGGGCTGATAGCCTTTTGTGTAAATTAAAAGATATTGTTTTTAGTAGCAGTACTACAAGTCCCAGCAAGCCTCCCCGCATGCTGGTACTTGGAGAACCACAAGTACCAGCATGCGGTGGAAAAACGGGCCCGCTGGTACCTGTAGTACTACTACTAAAAAAATACCCAAAAAAACACAAGACACACACACCTTGAAAGTATAATTTTATTACATACATACACACAAACATACATACATACTTACCTTATGTTCACACGCAGGTCGGTCCTCTTGTCCAGTACAATCCATGGTGTACCTGTTGAAAAAATTCTACTCACCAGATCCAAGGTCCCAGGGTCCTCGGGGCATCCATGTTTAATCCACGTACTTGAAAGAAAAAAAAAAACGCATACACGAGCCACGAACTGAAAGGGGCCCCATGTTTTCACATGGGACTCCTTTCCCCGAATGCCAGAAACCCACTCTGACTGATGTCTAAGTGGATTTCTTCAGCCAATCAGGGAGCGCCACGTTGTAGCACTCTCCTGATCGGCTGTGTGCTCCTGTACTGAGTGACAGGCGGCACACGGCAGTGTTACAATGTAGCGCCTATGCGCTACATTGTAACCAATGCTGGGAACTTTCTGCTCAGCGGTGACGTCACTTTAGGTCAACCGCAGGGCAGAAAGTTCCCAGCATTGGTTACAATGTAGCGCTGCCGTGTGCCGCCTGTCAGTGAGGACAGGAGCACACAGCTGAGCAGGAGAGTGCTACAACGTAGCGCTCCCTGATTGGCTGAAGAAACCCACTTAGACAGAAGTCAGAGTGGGTTTCTGGCATTCGGGGAAAGGAGTCCCATGTGAAAACATGGGGCCCCTTTCAGTTCGTGGCTCGTGTATGCGTTTTTTTTTTTTTTTCAAGTACGTGGATTAAACATGGATGCCCCGAGGACCCTGGGACCTTGGATCTGGTGAGTAGAATTTTTTCAACAGGTACACCATGGATTGTACTGGACAAGAGGACCGACCTGCGTGTGAACATAAGGTAAGTATGTATGTATGTTTGTGTGTATGTATGTAATAAAATTATACTTTCAAGGTGTGTGTGTCTTGTCTTTTTTGGGGTATTTTTTTAGTAGTAGTACTACAGGTACCAGCGGGCCCGTTTTTCCGCCGCATGCTGGTACTTGTGGTTCTCCAAGTACCAGCATGCGGGGGAGGCGTGCTGGGACTTGTAGTACTGCTACTAAAAACAATATCTTTTCATTTACACAAAAGGCTATCAGCCCCCCCATCCGCAGCCCATTGGATGGGGGGGACAGCATCGGGCTTCACCCCTGGCCCTTGGGTGGCTGGGGGGGGGACCCCTTGATTGAAGGGGTCCCCACTCCCCCAGGGTACCCCGGCCAGGGGTGACTAGTTGGATTTTTGATGCCACGGCCGCAGGGCACTATATAAAAGTGACCCCCGGCTGTGGCATTATCTGACCAGCTAGTGGAGCCCGGTGCTGGTTTTAAAAATACGGGGGACCCCTACTCTTTTTGTCCCCCGTATTTTTGGGACCAGGACCAGGCGCAGAGCCCGATGCTGGTTGCTTAAATATGGGGGAACCCCTGTCATTTTTTCCCCCATATTTTTGCAACCAGGATCGGCTCAAAGAGCCCGAGGCTGGTTATGCTTAGGAGGGGGGACCCCACGCAATTTTTTTTTTAATTTTACAGTGTTTAATTAAAAAAACAAAAAAAAAATGAACCCCAGCACGGATCACACAGATCCGGCCGAGATTAATTGTAAAAAAGTCGGCAGTGTTTTGCTAATCACTGCCGTAAAAAAAAAAAAAAAAAAACGAATGACATCGACATCGGAACAAAAGAAAAACCCGAATACGACAGCTTAGTAAATTAGTCGTAATCAATTCAAAAAGTTGCAGTTTTACACTTTCGATGTCATTCGTGATTGAACTTTGACCTTTTCCCGAAAATTACGAATGTTAGTAAATTTACCCCTATGTGTAAATTGTGCACTATGTGGATAAAATATTGGATATGTCTTTATGGCTTTTCTATGCAAACACATATGCTACCGTATTTACTCATACCACGCGCTAATACACACGGCTTCGAGAGCGAATGTATGCAGCGTGCGGGTATGCGCACACGCGGCAGAACAAGTACACGCACGGAGGCCACTCTGTGTGGTGTTTGCACGTGCTGAGTGTAGGTGTAATATTTTCGATTTCGACAGGGAGGGGACGGTTAGGCTGCGGGAGGGGACGATAAGGCTTCAGGACGGGGAGTGTTAGGCTGCGGGAGGGGAGTTAGTGTTAGGCTGTGGGAGGGGGTTAGGCTGTTGGAGGGGGAGGGTTAGGCTGCGTGAGGGGAGGGTTAGGCTGCGGGAGGGAGGATTAGGCTGTGGGTGGGGGGTTAGGCTGTGTGAGGGGAGGGTTAGGCTGCGGGAGGGGGGTTAGGCTGCGGGAGGGGAGGGTTAGGCTGCGGGAGGGGGAGGGTTAGGCTGCGGGAGGGGAGGGTTAGGCTGCGGAAGGGGAGGGTTAAGCTGCGCGAGGGGGGTTGGGCTGCGGGAGGGGAGGGTTAGGCTGTGGGAGGGGAGTTAGTGTTAGGCTGCGGGAGGGGGAGTTAGGCTGGGGGAGGGTTGGGCTGTGGAAGGGGGAGGGTTAGGCTGTGAGAGGGGGACATTCTCCTAATGCCCCCTCACCTGCCCTATATTCTCCTAATGCCACTGACACTCTCCTAATACCCCTTCTGCTGCCCCTGACATTCTCCTAATGCCCCCTCACCTGCTGCCCCTGACATTCTCCTAATGCCACTGTCGGTCACCTGCTGCCCCTATTTTCTCCTTATGCCCCTGTCTGTCACCTGCTGCCCCTGACACTCTCCTAATAACCCTTTCACCTGCCCACTGCCTGTACCCTACCACCCCCTGCCTGTACCCTGCCGCCACCTACTTCTCCTACCACCCCCTGCCTGTCACCTGCAACCCCGTCTGTCACCTGCCTCTCCTACCAACCCCTGCCAGTCATCACCTGCGATGCTTGGTCCAGGTGGACTTGCAAATGTCCACCACTGGGTTTCTGCCGAATATCACGAGTACAGTAATTACAGTAAGTTATGAATATTGTATTCCTGTGCATATATATGCACAGGAACATGCTATAATCTGTAAACTGTGGTCAGAATGTAGCCCTTGAAATACTGTACATCTGGATACCAAGAACTATGTCCTAACCTAATTCTGTCCCCTCACATCCTGTAAAGCAGGATATCTCTGTTGTTCTATTTCCTAAGTAAATGTAACTTGCTGGTGTGGTGTGTGTGTAGACTATGTGTAAATTATGCACTATGTGGATAAAATATTGGATATGTCTTTGTGGCTTTTCTATGCAAACACATATGCTAACGTATTTACTCATACCACGCGCTAATACGCACGGCTTCGTGAGCGAATGCATGCAGCGTGCGGGTATGCGCACACACGGCAGAACACGTGCAGGCACAGAGACCACTCTGTGTGGTGTTTGCACGTGCTGAGTGTAGGTGTAATATTTTCGACTTCGACAGTCCACCCTTTGGCAGTAAAACAATAACTGCCATAAATTATTAACAAACAGAAAATATTTCATATACAATATGCACAATATTCGAGTATGTACCCTAGAACAAGAGGAAGAGTTGTAGGTGGGAAATATATGGCCTAGTGGGATAGGAAAAAGCGTGTATGTATGAGTAAATGTTTGTGGGGGATGTATCCTCGTGCCGTGTGAGTTCTATGAAAGCTTCAAGGTTCTGCAAAGTATACATTCAATCCTTCTCATTCCGTATTAATGTTCTGTACATGGGCAAACAAACATTACTGAGCTTATTTCTAGATAAGGGCTTTTCGCCCTCACCCTGTTCAGCTTTTTTTTTTTATATATTCTTTATTTTGGTTTTTACAGAAAAAGTGAGGACGTCATTGAAAGTACAACAAGTCGTACAATATAGAAATACATGGGTTAAGATACCTGTAAAATATAAACCATCCTATATCTACACAAAAGACAAGACAGAGGTTAGAAGGGGGGAAATGGGAATAGAATCAAGGGAAGGTGGGGAATGGGCAAGCTAATCGTTGTTTTTTTTTTTTTTTTTTAAATTAGGTATTAGTTTGGATTCCCTATAGCTAAGCATGTTACACATATACGCGACCTCATGATGAGTCTAGTGGGATCCGATCTTTGTAGGTAGAGGTAGCTTTGAACTCTATCCAAGAGAACCACGTGGCGATATAGTCGGCATGTGAGTCAAGAACCGAGTGAAAAGTTTCTTCCATAGATCTATAAAATTCTATCCGCTGAAACCATTCCCATATTTGAGGGGGGGCCCGGGACTTCCAGTGGACTGGTACTACAGCTCTCGCTGCGTTGTTGAGGTGTTTGAGGAGAGAGTTTTTATATTTCGCCAGTGGGATTGTAGTGTGGGAGAGCAACCAGAAGTCAATCCCAGTGGGCACCTGAAACCCCAGGATCTTGGAGGAAATTTTAATTATTTGGGTCCAAAAGGTAGCTATCAGGGGACAGTCCCACCATATGTGGAGAAGGGTGCCAGTTTCTCTTCCACATCTCCAGCACATGGGGGATACTGAGGGATAAAACTTATGTAGAAGGGAGGGACAGCGATACCATATAGTAAGCAGTTTATACTGTGTTTCAATAACTTCTAAACTCGTAGAGCACCGGGACATAACTTCACAGTGCTTCTGCCAGTTGATGTGTATCCCTCTAGGTATGAGATCTGCGTCCCATTTTGTGCAGAAAGCAGGTTCGCCGGGGTAGCGACCATGTAGCAATATCTTGTATATACCTGACACAACATGGGAGGGTTCAGAGGATTGGGAGCACATTGTTTCAAAAGGGGTAAGACTACCAGTCAATGCAGCGGCTGACCTGTGGGACAAAATAAAATAGCGAGTTTGGAGATAAAACCAGAAGTCAGTCGCAGGAATATCAGTTCCCTACCTAATATCATTGAAAGCTTTGATGTTCCCTTCAGAGAGCAAATGTGTTATTCTAGTCAAGCCTGTCCTGTTCCACCTAGCGGCCACACCGCCTCCCATACCCGGTCCAAACAGTGGGTTGTCAAGGAGCGGGAGAAGCAGGGAAGTTGCTGAGGTAAGACCCAGTTTAAATCTCAGTGTTCTCCAAAGAGCCAAAGTGGGTCCAACCGTCAGATGTGAGGAGCGGCTAATGGTTGCAAGCCAGGGTACCGCCTGTAAATGTAGGCCCGAAGACCGTTTCTCCAAGTCAACCCACCGCTTAGAACCGGCGCCAGGCCGGGACCAATCTAGGACTCTATTTAAAACAGTATCTTGATAATATGCCGAAACCATGTGCAGTTGTTGGCCTCCCTGAGCTTTCCTTAAGAATAGATAGCAGTGTTTAAACCTGGGTTTCCTGCCGCCCCAAACAAAGTGGCTGATCGCTTTGTGTGCATTTGCCAAGAACTGACGGGGGAGCTGTAGGGGGATAGTTTGGAAAAGGTAAAGTAGCCGTGGTAAGATATTAATTTTTACAATGTTCATATGGCCTAGCCAGGAGAACTTCTGTTGGAGCCACTGTGACATTTCCGTGTGCAATTTTCGCAGTAGAGGAATGTGGTTCAGAGTGACAGTGGTCGAAAGGGAGGAGGGGATCAGGATGCCCAAGTATTTAATATGTGAGGGGTGCCAGGTAAATGGGAATGCAGTCTTTAGGGATGAAATTAAATCCGTGGTGAGAGAGATATTAAGGGCCGTTGATTTAGCATAGTTAATCTTGAAATTGGACAGCGTTCCAAAGCGTTCAAATTCTATCATAAGCCCAGGCAGGGAAACGGCAGGATTTGTAACGACCGCCAAGAGGTCGTCCGCAAATAATGCCAGTTTATGTTCGTCCTTGCTCACCTTCAGACCAGTGATGTCTGGATTCTGCCGAATGGCTCTAGCCAGAGCTTCCATGCAGATAACATATATCAATGGCGAAAGCGGACATCCCTGTCTAGTCCCATTTGAGATGGCTATCGGGCCAGATAATATTCCGTTTACCCGCACTTGTGCTGAGGGAGCTCGATATAGTGCCAATATTTTTTGCAGGAACACCTCTCCCAAACCCAGCCGACGCAGCGCGGTCTCCATAAAGACCCAGTCGATACGGTCAAAAGCTTTCTCAGCATCTACGGAGAGAAGCATCATGGGGGCCTTAGCAGTGTTCGCATGGGCAATCAGGTCAAACACTCGTATGGTGTTGTCTCTTGCTTCTCTGCCGCGTATGAAACCGACCTGGTCTGGATGTATTACTGTAGGAAGCAACTGGCATAGGCGGTTTGCCATGAGTTTAGCATATAATTTAAGATCCACGTTGAGGAGGGATATTGGCCTGTAGCTAGATGGCAATGAGGGGTCTTTTCCATCTTTAGGGATGACCGTGACATGGGCCTCTAGGGACTGGTTCGAGAAGGGGACCCGTGGGGAGACAGCATTGCATGCACGGAGCAGGAGGGGGAGAAGTTTATCCTGAAATGTTTTGTAGTAGGATATGGGAAAGCCGTCGGGGCCCGGGCTTTTTCCAGACGGGGAGGACTTCAGAGCGGAGAGCAGCTCTTCAGCTGTAAAGGGGACTTCAAGGGCCTCAATTGTAGCAGGGGAGAGGGACGGGAATCCAATCTCTTCCAGGTAGTCCTCTACTGCCTTCCCATGTAATGACTGCTCACAATGGGAGCGCTGAGACGTTAGATTATAGAGATTCGTATAATACGACTGAAAGATCTCAGCCATCTTGCCGTCAGAAGCATGGGGGACACCAGAGGAGTCCCTGATCTCTCGAATATAGGTCAGGGATCTTTGGGCGCGGAGGGCGCGGGCTAAAAGTTTCCCGGGTTTATTACCCCATCTATGAAACTTGTGTCGACAACAGCGAAACGCCCTACGAGTGCCTTCATCCAGCAAGCCATTGAGAGAGGCTCGAGCGTCTTGCAGTTCTGCTAAGACGTCTGAGGTTAGCGTGGATTTATGAGTGAGCTCCAGCCTTTTATTTTTGTTTTTGTTTTTTAAGGATGGAGCCTAGTTGGATGCATTTGCCCCTAATCACGCATTTGTGGGCTTCCCAAACCGTCACTGGGGAGACTTCATTAGTCAAGTTGAGATTTATATAATCCTCAATAGCACTGTCTAGTTGGGCCCGGCAATCTGGGTCTCTGAGGACCTTTTCAGCTTTTTAATAATAAATGGGGAGCACATTTATTTGGTGATACATTCCGGGAGATGCATGTGTATGCCATTATGTGTGGATAACGTTTATCGGCTATGTGTATTATTAACTGAAGATTGCAGAGATGAGGGTAAGATATATAAAGGTATATACACATAAATCAGGGTACACAGATGTCTTTCCTGATTGTAGATCTCTGGGTAGAGGAGAAAACAAAAATAAATTGTGAAAAGAAACAGATCATGAAATTCATTTACATTCCTTATCATAACACTGTTTCTATGGTTGGATCCTATACCAGATCTGCCGCACTTACAACGCACCCGCTCCTCAGACTCGTCAAATTTGTATTATGTCTTTTTCGCCGCGTCAAAATCCGAACACATCTAAATATCAGACCGATAATTATGACAACACCCAGGACGCAGAGGAGGAACTTTCCCACACTTGCAATCACACTGTGTGCCCACTCTCCTAAGCCAGAGAACCATTTGAGTGGGTTCAACCAAGAGGCCCATCCGGCCCATTCATTACCCACAGCCGCTAAAGTGAGATTGTGTTTCCTTCTGAACTCCCACTTCAACTGCAAGATCTCGTCCATCTTTTGATCAATGATCTCCGTTGGGTCCTCAGTACTGTTCGTAATATACGTACAGCACTTCACGCCATATTGAGTTGCCAGAGTAACACAGTACCCACCTGTCACCTGAATGGGGGTCATTCCGAGTTGATCGCTAGCTGCCGTTGTTCACAGCGCGGCGATCAGGCAAGAAATCGGCATTTCTACGCATGTGTATGGTGCGCACTGCGCACGCGCGATGTACTTTCACAAAAGCCGATGCAGTTTCACACAAGGTCTAGCGACGCTTTTTAGTCTCACTGCTAATCGGTGATTGATTGATAGGAATGGGGCGTTTCTGGGAGGTAACTGACCGTTTTGCTAAAAAACGCAGGCGTGTCATTTAAAAACGCAGGCGTGCCTGGGGAAACGGGGGAGTGGCTGGCCGAACGCAGGGCGTGTTTGTGACGTCAAAACAGGAACTAAACAGTCTGCAGTGATCGCAAGGAAGGAGTAGGTCTGCAGCTACTCTGAAACTACATGAAAATATTTAGCAGCAGAGCTGCGATCCACTCGTTCGCACTTCTTCTAAGCTAAGATACACTCCCAGAGGGTGGCGGCCTAACGTGTGCACTGCTGCTAAAATCAGCTAGCGAGCGAACAATTCGGAATGAGGGCCAATATCCCTGTGACACTTTTCCAGCCCACATGGTTTTGAGCCCACCTGTATTGGAAGTACCTCCCACTTGTGGCTATTCCACGTACAAGTTTAGAGTTGATGGGTTCCTTATCAGCTCTGTGTGAGAAGGTCATTGTCTGATTGTTCCAAGTCACTTCCCAATTTCCTGGTTTCCGGAAATTGGTTATGTTGAAACACAGTAGTGACCTATCTACGTGGTACTGGTGGAGCTTCAAGCTAGGGAGCCTAGATATATTGAATTTTCTCATACGTCCTAGAGGATGCTGGGGTCCACTTTAGTACCGTGGGGTATAGACGGTTCCGCAGGAGCCATGGGCACTTTAAGACTTTTTCAGAGTGTGAACTGGCTCCTCCCGCTATGCCCCTCCTCCAGACCTTAGTTTAGAAAATGTGCCCAGGCAGACTGGTCGCACTCTAGTGGAGCTCTACTGAGTTTCACTAAAAATACTTTATGTTAGGTATTTTATTTTCAGGGAGTACTGCTGGCAACAGTCTCCCTGCTTCGTGGGACTTAGGGGGAAGAAGTAGGAACCAACTTCCTGAATAGCTCCATGGCTCTGCTTCTGGCTGACTGGACACCATTAGCTCCTGAAGGGTACTGAACACTAGCTGCAGCTATGCGCTCACTCCCACAGCACGCCATCACCCCCCTTACACAGCCAGAAGTCAGAAGACTGGTGAGTAGTATTACCGGAGATCTGAAGAGAGGGAATCCTCCGGTCATCGTGACGGCATAAGGTACCGTGCAGTGAGCGGGAACGCTGCGCGAGCATGCTCTCCATAACACAGGCATAGCAGGGTGGGGGTTGGGGGGGGCCTGGGCAGCATGAAACCTCCTCTCACTGGCAAAAGCTGGCATATGATGCTGTGGCACAGTCCTACACCCCGCCAGTATAAAAATATTGTGATAATTTCTGAGGAGAAACGCGCCATTACAGGGGGCGGGGCTTCCTCCTCAGTCAGTCAGAACACTGCTCAGCGCCATTTTCTCCAGGCAAGCTGCAGGGGAAGAAACACAAGTATTAGGGTGTAAAAAAAGGGGGGGGGGGTGTAAATTTGGTGCTCAAACATAGTATTTGGCATTATAAAGCGCAAAAGGTGTCTGTGGACAATTTACATGTCACAGGAATTTTTTTCATTGGCGCTGGGTGTGAGCTGGCAATTTCATTTCTGTGTCCCTCTGACAGATTTTACTGTGGGTCTCTCCCCTATAAGCCCTGGAGTGTCTGTGGTGTGTTTGTACACGTGTGTGACATGTCAGAGGCAGGGAGCCATTTTAGGGACACAGAGTTGTAATGTGGTGGCGCTGCCGGCACACCATGAGCCTGAATGGGTGAAAGAATTATGCGATGGTGTGAATCATATCAGTAACAGATTAGATAAGTCTAAGTCTCATGCAGAAACCTGGAGAAAATCTGTGGAAGATGTTATTTTTCATAGTTCTGCTCTTTCATCCACAGGGGACCCCTTTTGTTCACAAAAGAGGTCATTTGCACATATAGTACAAACTGATACCAACACGGACTCTGATTCCTGTGTCGACACTAGTGATTCCGGGAGAATAGATCCAAAATTAGCAAAAAACTTTCAATACATGATTATTGCTATATAGGAGGTGTTAGAAGTTATGGAGGCCCCTCCTTTACCACAGGAGAAGGCTTACTTTAATAGAGAAAAGAAAATTAATGTAACTTTCCCTCCATCTCATGAGCTAAACAGTCTCTTTGAGGGAGTCTGGACTAACCCTGAAAAGAAGTTTCAGATTCCAAAACATATTCAGGCGGCTTACCCTTTCCCTGCAGAGGACAGGAAAAGGTGGGAGTCACCCCCCATTCTAGACAGTGCCCTGTCACGGTTAACAAAAAAGGTGATTCTTCCGGCGCCGGGAACGGCTTCACTAAAGGAGCCGGCAGACCGCAAGTTAGAGACTACGTTGAAATCTATCTATGTGACCAATGGGACACTACTCAGGCCTACCATTGCCTGTGTGTGGGTGAGTAGTGCTATTGAAAAATGGTCAGAAAACTTGTCATCAGACATTGACACGATAGATAAAGACGAGGCCTTGTTTGGAGAGGGGCTGGATGCCTTAGTTTCTGCGGCTACCACAGGTAAGTCAACATTTTTGACTAATGCTCCTGCACCGGCGAAAAAGACAAATCACTCTCAGATGCAGTCCTTTCGGCCCAAAAAATACAAAAAGGGTAAAGGATCCCATTTCTTTGCGGATAAAGGAAGGGGAAAAGGAAAAAAGTCCACAGCGTCTCCAGGATCACAGGAGCAGAAATCAACCTCTGCTTCTGCCAAATCTTCAGCATGACGCTGGGGCTCCCTTGCGGGAGTCCGCTCAGGTGGGGGCACGTCTGAAACTCTCACAAATAGTGTCCCATGGTTACAAGCTGGAGTTTCAAGACATTCCCCCATGCTGATTTTTCAAATCGGCCTTACCAGTTTCTATCCAAGACAGGGAAGTCGTACCAGCAGCAATACAAAAATTGTGTCAGGATCAAGTGATTGTCCTGGTCCGCTTGTCGCAACAAAGAGAAGGGTTTTATTCAAGCCTTTTCGTAGTTCCGAAGCCGGACGGCTCGGTCAGACCGATTCTAAATTTGAAAACACTGAATCTCTACCTGCAAAGGTTCAAATTCAAGATGGAATCTCTGAGGGCAGTGATTTCCAGTCTGGAGGAAAGGGACTTCATGGTGTCAGTGGACATAAAAGATGCCTACTTGCATGTTCTTATTTATCCTCCGCATCAAGCTTATCTGAGATTTGCAGTGCAGGATTGTCATTACCGATTTCAGACGTTGCCGTTCGGACTCTCCACTGCACCAAAGGTCTTCACCAAGGTGATGGCAGAGATGATGGTCCTCCTTCGACAGCAAGCAGTCAATATAATTCCTTACCTGGACGATCTTCTGATAAAAGCGAGGTCCAGGGAAAGGTTGGTGCAGAATATTGCACTCTCCCTGACAGTTCTTCAACAACATGGTTGGATCATAAATTTTCCAAAGTCACAGTTGGAACAGACGACAAGAATATTGTTTCTGGGGATGATACTGGACACAGAAGTACAGAGGGTATTTCTTCCAGTGGAAAAGGCTCTGGAAATCCAGAGAATGGTCAAACAAATTCTGAAACCAACAAGAGTGTCGATTCATCAATGCATTCGGTTGTTGGGGAAGATGGTAGTGGCCTATGAGGCCATACAGTTTGGCCGATTCCATGCCAGAGTATTCCAGTGGGACCTGTTGGACAAGTGGTCCGGATCCCATATACACATGCATCAGAGGATAATCCTGTCTTCCAAAGCCAGAATTTCGCTCCTGTGGTGGCTGCACAGCTCTCACCTCCTGGAAGGACGCAGGCTTGGGATTCAGGACTGGGTCCGAGTAACCACAGATACAAGTTTCTGAGGTTGGGGAGCAGTCACACAGGGGGAAAGCTTCCAAGGAAGATGGTCAAGTCAAGAAACCTGTCTTCACATAAATGTTCTGGAGTTGAGAGCCATTTACAACGGCCTTCTACAAGCGGTGCATTTTCTTCAAGATCAACCAATACAGATCCAGTCAGACAATGTAACAGCAGTAGCGTACACAAACCATCAGGGCGGAACGAAAAGCAGAGCGGCAATGGCAGAGGTGACAAAGATACTCTTCTGGGCAGAAAGACATGCAAGAGCTCTGTCGGCAATTTTCATTCCGGGAGTGGACAACTAGGAAGCAGACTTCCTCAGCAGACACGATTTCCATCCAGGAGAATGGGGCCTCCACCAAGAAGTCTTCGCAGAGGTCACAGGTCTTTGGGGAGTTCCTCAAGTAGACATGATGGCATCTCGTCTCAACAAGTAGCTTCAGAGATATTGTTCCAGGTCGAGACACCCTCAAGCAATAGCAGTGGATGCACTGGTGACCCAGTGGGTGTTTCGGTTGGTGTATGTCTTCCCTCCACTTCCACTGATACCAAAAGTTCTCAAAATCATAAAAAGAACAGGAGTTCAAGCGATCCTCATTGTCCCAGACTGGCCAAGGAGGGCTTGGTATCCAGATCTTTAGGAGTTGCTCATAGAAGATCCTCTGCCTCTTCCTCTTCGCGAGGACCTGCTGCAGCAGGGGCTGTTCGTGTATCAAGACTTACGGTGGCTACATTTGACAGCATGGCTGTTGAGCGCCGGATCCTAGCCCGAAAGGGTATTCCCAAAGAAGTAATTCCCACTCTTATTCAGGCCAGGAAAGGAGTAACGTCTAAACAATACCACCGTATTTGGAGAAAATATGTGTCTTAGTGTGAAACCAAGAAGGTTCCAACGGAAGAGTTTCAGTTAGGACGTTTTCTCCATTTTCTTCAGACGGGTGTGGATGCGGGCCTTAGACTCGGTTCAATCAAGGTCCAGATTTCGGCCTTGTCCGTTTTCTTTCAGAAACATTTGGCCTCCCTTCCAGAAGTTCAGACCTTCGTGAAAGGGGTTCTGCACATCCAACCTCCATTTGTGCCTCCTGCGGCACTGTGGGATCTCAACGTGGTGTTGCAGTTTCTTCAATCAGATTGGTTTGAACCTCTCCAGGAGGTGGAGTTGCAGTTTCTCACTTGGAAAGTGGTCATGCTGTTGGCCTTGGCATCCGCAAGGAGGGTGTCTGAGTTAGGGGCCTTGTCTCACAAGTGCCCTTACTTGATATTCCATGAAGATAGAGTTGAGCTGAGAACTCATCAGCAATTTCTTCCAAAGGTGGTTTCTTCTTTCCATATAAACCAACCTATTGTGGTGCCAGTGGCTACTGACACCGTCGCTGATTCGAAGTCTCTAGATGTGGTCAGAGCTTTGAAAATTTATGTCGCCAGAACGGCTAGGATACGGAATACAGAGGCTCTGTTTATCCTGTATGCTCCCAACAAGATTGGGTGGCCTGCTTCTAAGCAGACGATTGTGCGCTGGATCAGAGGTACGATTCAACACGCTCATTCCACGGCAGGATTGCCGATCCCGAATTCAGTGAATGCCCATTCTACAAGGAAGGTGGGCTCATCCTGGGCGGCTGCCCGAGGGGTCTCGGCATTACAACTTTGCCGAGCAGCTACTTGGTCAGGGGCAAACACGTTTGCTAAGTTTTATAAGTTTGACACCTTGGCCGCTGATGACCTAAAGTTTGGTCAGTCGGTTCTGCAGGGACATCCACATTCTCCCGCCTGTACTGGAGCTTTGGTATAACCCCAGGGTACTAAAGTGGACCCCAGCATCCTCTAGGACGTATGAGAAAACAAGATTTTTATACCTACTGGTAAATCCTTTTCTCCTAGTCCGTAGAGGATGCTGGGCACCCGACCCAGTGCGTACTTTACCTGCAGTAGAAATTTTGTTATAGTTTTACACAGGTGTTGTGTTAAAATTGTTTTCAGCACGTTGCTGTGTTGTTCATACTGGTTAGCGTGTGTTAGATTGAATGCCATGTTGTGCAGCATGGTTGAAGTGTGAGCTGGTGTGAATCTCACCATTAACGTAAAAGTAAATCCTTTTCTCGAATTGTCCGTCTCCCTGGGCACAGTTCCTATATTGAGGTCTGGAGGAGGGGCATAGAGGGAGGAGCCAGTTCACACTCTGAAAAAGTCTTAAAGTGCCCATGGCTCCTGCGGAACCGTCTATACCCCATGGTACTAAAGTGGACCCCAGCATCCTCTACGGACTAGGAGAAAAGGATTTACCGGTAGGTATAAAAATCCTGTTTTTGGCCCACTGGTCTCCCCCATGCAATTCGAGTACCTCATTTACTGTTAAGGGGTATGGCACTAATCCCGATTTACTCTGTCCTTGAGGTACTTGTGAGCACACCCAGCATTCCGTTTGGTTTAAGACGGTACCCACTAGTGAGTGATGGACACTCAAAGGATGTCCGTCAATATTGATATTATTGTTTGACTGACATCTCTGGATACACCCATCTTCTACTATGTTATCGCAGTACTTACATATGCAGTATTCATCAGACAATAACCATTCACATTGAATCCGAGCTCCGTGACTACCAGATCTCTTACTGATACCAGCTTTGACCAAAGTAATGGACTGATCCTGGGGTCCTACAAATTCATCCTCTCCATCAGAACCCATTCCAGATCCTCGCTCGACTTCTCGGGGGCCCTCACAAAAACAAATTGTCCTGATCAAAAATAGAAGCACAAGAAACAGCCGGAACACAGTCTCTTGATGTGGATCCATTTCGGTAAGGAAAAAAAAAAGGAGGGGAGAAGTAAAAAAAAATGAAGAGGGGGAGGCGGTGTTTGGAGAGAAAAAATTTAAGACAACCGTCCTTGATTTTGTTGCTCACCACGCTCAGGTGGCATTCAACAGTCCTGCCTTTCAGCCTTCCCGGAACAGATTCTCTAGTGATATGAGGTTCTCTTCACCTTTCTCCTTCTCACAAGTTTTCTCCGGGTCGGCGACATTCTTGCAGTGGGACGAGTGGACCCAAGTCTCTCTCTCAGCAACCTTCAGTGCTGTCGTGCTGGTCAACAAAACTTGAAACGGTCCTTCCCACCTGTCTATGAGGCAACCTCAATGTAAAATTTTTTGAATCACAACATACATAGTCCCCAGGCTCAATTTCATGACAATTACTGTTTGGTAGGTCAGGAATCGCCAGTTTCAGATTCCTTTGCTGGTTTCTCAGCTGCTGGCTCATCCTAACCAAATATTGCATAGTCATTTCATTATTGCATTTCAGATCATCCTGGGGGTCTATCATTACATGGGGCTGTCGCCCAAAAAGGATTTAAAAGGGTGATAGGTTAAGCGGTGACCTGGGAGTGGTTATGATGCTATACAATACTAGTGGCAGTGCTTCCGGTCACAACAGTCCAGTCTCAGCCATCACTTTGCTCAGCTTGTCCTTAATAGTGCTATTCACTCTCTCCACCTTCGCACTCGCCTGTGGTCGGTAGGGAGTATGTAGCTTACTATTAATATCCATAAGTTTGCACATGACTTGAAAGACTTCACTTGTAAAATGGGTACCCCTATTTCTCTCAATAATCCTAGGGATACCATATCTACACACACATTCCTGCACGATTTTCTTTGCAGTGAACACGGCAGTATTTGTGGCAGCGGGGAATGCCTCTACCCAGTTCGAGAAGACATCAGTGCATACCAAAACATACTTTAAATTTCTACAGGGTGGTAACTGTATGAAATCAATTTGTATTACCTAGAAAGGGCCGTCTGTAGGAGGGATATGGGATGGCTCTGTCGGTATTGTCTTACCAATATTCTTCCTCAAGCAAGTAAGACGTCATTGCTTTATTGCTCGCCTGAGAAAAGAACCTTGGTGCACTCCAGTAGGCTCTTACCAGCTTGCACATATCTTCATTGCCCAGATGAGTCAGACCGTGTGCCGCCTCAGCTAGGCTTGGGAGATAACCCTGGGGGCCACTGGCTTACCGTGCCCATCTGTCCAAAGTCCTGAGGAATCCTGACCATATCCCTTCGCCTTCCAGACTGCCTTCTCCTGTAGGGAGCACAAATTTTGTATTTCAATTAATTGTTGCATGTTTACCGTGTTGAATGTCATCAGTTGTGTGGTGGTGCTTTGTATGGTGGTGCTTGCTGCCGATTTAGCAGCTTCATCCACCCGGCTGTTACCAAGTGAAACTGGGTCTTGGTTGTAAGTGTGTGCTTTACACTTGATAACAGCCACTCTGTCAGGTTCCTGTATGGCTGTCAGAAGCCTTTTTATATGTGATGCATGCGCCACAGGTGTGCCAGCTGCCGTCATGAAATTTCTGGGTCGCCACAGGGCCCCCCGAAATCATGCACTACTCCGAAAGCATATCTAGAGTCCGTGTATGTATTAGCTGACTTACCCTTTGCCAGCTCACATGCTCTGGTCAGTGCTACCAGCTCAGCGACTTGTGCTGAGTGAGGTGGACCAAGGGGTTCAGCTTCTATGATACCTTCATCATCTACAACTGCGTATCCGGTGCACAGGTCTCCTGAGTCCATCTGTCTGTGACAACTACCATCAGTGTAGAAGGTAAAATCTATGCCTTCCAGTGGGTTGTCACTGATGTCAGGTCTCGCAGTGAAAGTCTGGTTCAGGTATTCCATACAATTATGCGTATCAGTGTCTGCACTAAATCCTACTTCACCATCATTCTCATCCTCCACCCTTTGTCCATGACAAGGCACACTCGGCAAATAAGTTGCAGGATTTAGTGTGCTACACCTCTTTATGGTGATGTTTACAGGGGCCATCAGTGATAGTTCCCACTTTGTAAACTGAGCGGATGAGACATATCTGGTTTGGGCGTAGTTCAACAAGGCTGATACTGCATGAGGTGTATGAATACAGCCTCCTTTTGTGCCTCCAGTGGCACCATGGGACCTTAACGTAGTGTTACAGTTCCTGAAATCTCACTAGTTTGAGCCTCTTCAAAAGGTGGTCATGTTGTTGGCCTTGGCATCTGCAAGGCGGGTGTCTGAATTGGTGGCTTTGTCTCACAAAAGCCCCTATCTGATTTTCCATGTGGATAGAGCAGAATTGCGGACTCGTCCTCAATTTTTGCCTAAGGTCGTTTCATCGTTTCATATGAACCAACCTATTGTGGAGCCTGTGGCTACGGGGGACACTTGGAGGATTCCAAGTCCCTTGATGTAGTCAGGGCCTTGAAAATTTATGTAGCCAGGACGGCTCGGGTTAGGAAAACAGAGGCTCTGTTTGTCCTGTATGCAGCCAACAAGGTTGGCGCTCCTGCTTCTAAGCAGACTATTGCTCGCTGGATCTGTAATACGATTCAGCAGGCTCATTCTACGGCTGGATTACCGTTACCAAATTCGGTAAAGGCCCATTCCACATGGAAGGTGGGCTGTTCTTGGGCAGCTGCTCGAGGCGTCTCGGCATTATAGCTTTGCCGAGCGGCGACTTGGGGTGTAATTCCAAGTTGATTGCAGCAGGAAATTTTTTAGCAGTTGGGCAAAACCATGTGCCCTGCATGGGGGGGGGGGGGGGGGGGGGGCAGATATAACATTTGCAGAGAGAGTTAGATTTGGGTGGGTTATTTTGTTTCTGTGCAGGGTAAATACTGGCTGCTTTATTTTTACACTGCAATTTAGATTGCAGATTGAACACACCACACCCAAATCTCTCTCTCTTTCTGCACATGTTATATCTGTTCCCCCTGCACTGCACATGGTTTTGCCCAATTGCTATCAAAAATCCTGCTGCGATCAACTTGGAATTACCCCCTTGGTCGGGTTCAAACACTTTTGCAAAGTTCTACAAGTTTGATACCCTGGCTGAGGAGGACCTCATGTTTGCTCAATCAGTGCTGCAGAGTCATCCGATTATACCAAAGCTCCCGCCTGGTCTGGAGCTTTGGTATAATCCCCATGGTCCTTACGGAGTCCCCAGCATCCTCTAGGACGTAAGAAAAAATAAGATTTTAAACCGACCGGTAAATCTTTTTCTCGTAGTCCGTAGTGCGGACTACTTCTGCACGACTTGTATATAGTTTTTGCTTACATAAGGGTTATGTTACAGTTTGGATCAGTCTCGGGCTGATGCGGTTTTGTTTCATACTGTTAACTGGTTGCGTATATTTCATGTTATATGGTGTGGATGGTGTGGGCTGGTATGAATCTTGCCCTTGGATTAACAAAAATCCCTTCCTCATACTATCTGGCTCCTCTGGGCACAGTTTCTCTAACTGAGGTCTGGAGGAGGGGCATAGAAAGAGGAGCCAGTGCACACCCATACCTAAAGTTATTTTTTAGTGCCCATGTCTCCTGCGGAGCCCATCTATACCCCATGGTCCTTACGGAGTCCCCAGCATCCTCTACGGACTAGGAGAAAAAGATTTACCGGTAGGTTTAAAATCTTATTATTACACACATAATGCCCATTACACATTATTACACACCGTAATGCCCATTACACAGTATTACACACCGTAATACCTATTACACATTATTATACATCCGTAATGCCTGTTACATATTATTACACACCATTATGCCCATTACACATTATTACACACTGTAATGCCCATTACACAGTATTACACACCGTAATACCTATTACACATTATTAGACACCGTAATGCCCATTACACATTATTACACACCGTAATACCCATTACACATTATTACACACCGTAATGCCCATTACACATTATTACACACCGTAATGCCCATTACACAGTATTACACACCGTAATACCTATTACACATTATTATACATCCGTAATGCCTGTTACATATTATTACACACCATTATGCCCATTACACATTATTACACACAGTAATGCCCATTACACATTATTACACACCGTAATGCCCATTACACATTATTACACACCGTAATGCCCATTACACATTATTACACACTGTAATGCCCATTACACATTATTACACACCGTAATGCCCATTACACATTATTACACACCGTAATACCCATTACACATTATTACACACCGTAATACCCATTACACATTATTACACACCATAATGCCCATTACACATTATTAGACACCGTAATGCCCATTACACATTATTACACACCGTAATACCTATTACACATTATTATACATCCGTAATGCCTGTTACATATTATTACACACCATTATGCCCATTACACATTATTACACACAGTAATGCCCATTACACATTATTACACACCGTAATGCCCATTACACATTATTACACACCGTAATGCCCATTACACATTATTACACACTGTAATGCCCATTACACATTATTACACACCGTAATGCCCATTACACATTATTACACACCGTAATACCCATTACACATTATTACACACCGTAATACCCATTACACATTATTACACACCATAATGCCCATTACACATTATTAGACACCGTAATACCCATTACACATTATTACACACCGTAATACCCATTACACATTATTACACACCATAATGCCCATTACACATTATTACACACTGTAATGCCCATTACACATTATTACACACCGTAATGCCCATTACACATTATTACACACCGTAATACCCATTACACATTATTACACACCGTAATACCCATTACACATTATTACACACCATAATGCCCATTACACATTATTAGACACCGTAATGCCCATTACACATTATTACACACCGTAATACCCATTACACATTATTACACACCATAATGCCCATTACACATTATTAGACACCGTAATGCCCATTACACATTATTACACACCGTAATACCTATTACACATTATTATACATCCGTAATGCCTGTTACATATTATTACACACCATTATGCCCATTACACATTATTACACACAGTAATGCCCATTACACATTATTACACACCATAATGCCCATTACACATTATTACACATCCGTTATGCCCATTACACATTATTACACACCGTAATACCCATTACACATTATTACACACCGTAATACCCATTACACATTATTACACACCATAATGCCCATTACACATTATTAGACACCGTAATGCCCATTACACATTATTACACACCATAATGCCCATTACACATTATTACACACCGTAATGCCCATTATACATTATTACACACCGTAATGCCTGTCAAAGTCAGAAAAATATCTCTATACACACTACCATATTTGCACCTCATACAGGTCCGTGCTGCGCATGCGTGCGCTCTCCCGTACGTGCGCATACCCGCTGTTACGTGCACCCGCAGGTGCACGGTATGCGTATTTACGGTAGAGTTTATGTGATCGTAGCGTGCGACTCAATCGTTACATATTTTCAGTAATAATGTATTTTGTAGATCATGGTCCCTTTGATAGATTCTGAAAGTTTAGTTAACATAGCATGTTCCTGAACAGAGAGATCCCTCTTTGTATTGTACGAAGGGTCTAACAGGGGTCATACAGTGGTGTTTGGTACCCATCGGAAGAGTATTTAAATAGCAATATTCCGGTGTTGGTTTGGAGCGTATTAATCGCTTGTGCGAATAGTTATGGACATAAGAAGTTTATGTCCATTTACTGTTATTTGCAATTACTTAGCCATGCGGCGGGAAACCCAGTATCCCACCCACCTGAGCAGTTGGAAGTAGCCACAGCCCACCTGTATGAATCAACCTATGACCTTTTGTTATAATGCGAAGCCGAATTCCTGTGTCCAATGAACAATGAGATTGTAGGGACCATTGAATTGTATTGTGTGTGGGGCATAAATAGACAAGCCGATGGTATCCAGGTCACTCTCTTCAACGGTTCTCATTGCTGATAATTGGGAGCTGGATATCCAGAGGCGCATGCGATCGTTTCCCCTTGTGCGTAAGTTTTTCTCCGCAATCATATTGTTCTTTATTGTTATTGTGAGCAAATTTCTCTCTCTCTCTCTCTTCTCCTCTTCCTCTCCAAATTTCCCTTAAACGTAATTGTATTATATTGTATTTCCTGTGTAGTTATCTGGTTAGTTAGTCTATGTTATATTGTAGTGTGTGACTTGTACTGTATTTATCTTTTTGCAAGTAATAACATTCATATAAGGCGTTAGACCCTAAGCACGGTATCTGTGTATTTCTTATAGTGTTAAGTATTCTCAGAGCGTCGGTGACGCTCGAACAGCTTTTGAGTTAATAAGGTTATACTGTGTTGCATTTACACCCTATCACTACACTAAGGTTTTGCTGCATAATACACTGTCTATGTGTTATGCACACCAGTGCCTGCAGGAAAGTACTGGTGTCAGAACTGTTATGCACTCCAGTGTCTGCAGGAAAGTACTGGTGTCAGAACTGTTATGCACTCCAGTGTCTGCAGGAATGTACTGGTGTTTGAACTGTTATGCAAAACAAATGGACTCACAGACAAACTGGGGAATATGACATAACGTACACAGAAGGTAATAGGGTAACAAAATACACACAAAGTGAACAGAGAAGCCCAGAGACTAAGGAACTGGGTATCTCCCTTGTATTAGAACTGCACAGATGGAAAAAGCAAGATGTTGTGTTTTAATACGTAGAGAACCCGAAATGCTGTTGCTAAGGGCAACAGCAAAACCCTAAAGGGTTACCAACGGGTGTGGCAGTAAACTCCTTGGTCAGAGATGGAATGATAGACACAAGGAGAGTCTCCACAATCCTATTTCTCACTTGCAGTGCACAGGTTTTAGCTTACTGCCACTAAACTGACCCCTGACACCTAGCACAGTGAGACAGGATTAGACAGGCAAGTCTTAGAATACAGCCGCAAACTTGCTAAGTTCACAGAGTAGTAACAGAACCCCAGCAAGCTAAATGACTGACTCCAGTCTTACTGCTAGGTCTGGATTGGCAGAGTGTAATACCAAATCCCCAGGCCTATTTGCAGTAAGCAACAAACAAATACAAAGCTACACAGTACTGGCTAACTTTCATGAACTGACTAACCAACAAAGATTCAGCAGCATCTGCTTACCCTGAAAAGAGGCCTTATAAAGCAGGTGCTGTCCACGCCCCACTCAGACCTCACAGACTGTGAGCACAAAAACCAGCACCGGATCCCCTGCCGTGCACAGAGCCTATAACCACTGCACAGCAAAAGACCCGAACCGGAGTATCAGCTGCGCTCAGGTTACTCCACTAGCACTTGTCTCCCGGTTGCCATGATGACGTGGCAGCACAGGGCAGGAGACCCTAACAGTACCCCCCCTCTGACGAGGGGTCAAAGAACCCCTACCACCGGGTTTATCGGGGAACTGCGAGAAGAAAGAGCGTATCAGTCTGGGGGCATGAAGATCACAACTGCGCACCCACGACCGCTCCTCCGGGCCATACCCCTTCCAGTGCACCAAAAATGACAGCCGACCCCGAACCACCTTGGAGTCAAGAATCCTTTCAACAACAAACTCCCTCTGGCCACGTATCAGAAGAGGGGAAGGTCTTCCACTGGAAGAAGGATTACTAATCGCCCGTTTTAAAAGGGAACAATGAAATGTTTTA
This sequence comes from Pseudophryne corroboree, assembly GCF_028390025.1. Taxonomy (NCBI): domain Eukaryota; kingdom Metazoa; phylum Chordata; class Amphibia; order Anura; family Myobatrachidae; genus Pseudophryne; species Pseudophryne corroboree. The sequence continues at coordinate 139,812 of NW_026967740.1, forward strand.
TTGATACCCAAAGAACGGGGCAGATCTAACTGAAATGCCACCGGATTGATAACCCTGGTGATCTTATAAGGGCCGATGAACCGGGGCCCTAACTTATGAGATGGCTGTCTCAACTTCAAATTCTTGGTAGACAACCAGACGAAGTCTCCTAATTTGAAGCTGCAGGGTCTTTTCCGCTTATCAAAAACCCTTTTGGTCACTAATGACACAGACACAAGGGCTTTCTTCACTTTCCGCCAAATACCTCTAAGGACCGAAACCACAGAGGAACCACCAGGCGTGGAGTCCAGGGGGTCAAAAGAATTGGCCTTAGGATGATGCCCATACACACAAAGGAAGGGAGAGATCCCTGTAGCAGAGTGAGCCGCGTTGTTATAGGCAAACTCCGCCATGGACAGATGAGCAACCCAGTCAGTCTGACACTTGGAGACATAACACCTGAGGAACTGCTCCAAGGACTGGTTCACCCTTTCAGTCTGCCCATTAGACTGCGGATGGTAGCCTGACGACAAGCTGACAGAAATCTGGAGATCGGAACAAAATGCCCTCCAGAATTTGGCCACAAACTGGGATCCGCGGTCAGAGACCACATCAAGTGGCAACCCGTGGAGATGCACAACATGCAGCATAAATAATTCAGACAGGCGTCTGGCTGATGGCAGCCCAACCAGTGGAACGAAGTGCGCCATCTTCGAAAACCTGTCAACGACAACCCAGATGGCTGTCATCCCCGAGGATTTGGGCAAGTCCACCACAAAATCCATTGAAATGTGGGTCCATGGCTTAGATGGGATAGAGAGTGGATGTAATGGGCCAACAGGAACCCCTCTAGGAGTCTTATTTCGGGCACAGATGTCACATGCCCGAACCCACTGATCCACATCCTTAGCCACCGAGGGCCACCACACCGCCCTAGATAGCAACTCCCGAGTTCTGGCAATACCCGGGTGACCTGCTGACTTCTTGGCATGGAATTCCAGGAACACTCGCTGTCTTAACCTAGGAGGCACAAACAAAAGACCTACCGGAAGGTCTGGAGGAGCCTGCTCCTGTGCTCTAAGGACTAATGATAAGAGGTCCTGGGTAATGCCCACTTCAATACATGATGGGGAAACAATGGGCAACGGCTCCTCGGTGGTCTCCTGGATTGGAGCAAAACTCCGCGAGAGCGCATCAGCCTTGATGTTTTTTGACCCAGGGCGATATGTTATCAAAAAATTAAAGCGAGCAAAAAACAAAGCCCATCGTGCCTGCCTGGCATTGAGACGCTTCGCTGACTCTAAATATGCCAGATTCTTATGGTCAGTGAGAATTGAGACCACAAACTTAGCCCCCTCAAGCCAGTGTCTCCACTCCTCGAGTGCATCCTTAATAGCCAACAATTCCCGGTTACCCACGTCATAATTCATCTCGGCAGGCGAAAATTTACGGGTAAAGTAAGCACAGGGATGAAGGCGATTATCAGACACTCCCATCTGAGAAAGCACTGCCCCAATACCCATCTCAGAGGCATCCACCTCCACCACAAAAGGACGCTCTGGATCTGGGTGTCGCAGCACCTTGGCCGAAACAAATGCCCTTTTGAGACGGGCAAAAGCCGCTTTAGCCTCACAAGACCAGTGAGCAACATCCGCCCCTTTCTTAGTGAGTGCCACCAAGGGCGCCACTATAGACGAAAATCCAGCGATAAATCTTCTATAAAAATTCGCAAAGCCCAGGAAACGCTGAAGCGCCTTCAAACTAGTGGGCTGCACCCAATCCAGGACTGCCTGTACCTTGGAACCCTCCATTTGGAAACCTTCTGGGGAGATAATATATCCTAGAAATGCGATTTGCTGAACTTCAAATTCGCACTTCTCCAGCTTCGCCCCAAGCCGGTGGTCTCTGAGTTGACTAAGCGTACATGATTCCGATGTTCCTCCAGGGAATGGGAGAAGATTAGGATGTCATCTAAGTATACAACTAAGAATCTATCCAAATATTCCCATAGCACATCATTCATGAAATCCTGGAAGACTGCCGGGGCATTACAGAGCCCAAAAGGCATCACCAAATATTCATAATGCCCTGAGTGGGTATTAAAGGCAGTCTTCCATTCATCCCCCTCTCTTATTCGGATTAGATTGTACGCACCGCGTAGGTCAATCTTAGAAAAAATGGCGGCAGTACGAAGCTGGTCAAACAAGACCGAAATGAGAGGCAGTGGGTATGAGTTTTTAATCGTGATACGGTTCAATTCCCTGAAGTCGATGCAGGGTCGCAACGAACCATCCTTTTTACCCACGAAGAAGAACCCCGACCCAACTGGAGACTGTGAAGGTCTGATAAATCCCTTAGCCAAGTTCTCCTGAATGTACTCTGCCATAGCCTGAGTCTCAGGACGTGACAGGGAGTACAACCTGCTCTTGGGAAGCTTAGCATTTGGCAACAAATCAATGGCACAGTCATAGGGGCGATGGGGAGGTAGTACCTCTGCAACTTTTTTGGAGAACACGTCCGCAAAATCTGCATAACACCCTGGCAATCCTGGCAAACTTAGCTGCGAGAGCCTGACTGGAAGGCTCAAGCAACTCCTGAAACAATCAGTACCCCAACTAAGAATCTCCCCAGAGACCCAGTCAAATTGAGGATTGTGGGCCCTTAACCAGGGTAACCCCAACACCAATGGGGCAAAAGTACAGACAGTCACATAAAAGGACAATTTTTCAGAGTGTGTGGCTCCAATAAACAAAGAAATCTGGCTAGTGCAAGAGGTAATTTTACCTTGGGATAATGGTTCCCCGTTTAACCCACAAATCTCAATTTCCGATGCCAAGGGTACTAAGGGAACAGAGTGTTTCAGGGCGAATTGGCGGTCCATAAAAACCCCGTCGGCCCCACTGTCCACAAAGGCCTCAGTCTTGACAGTTTGACCGAGGATCTTCAAGGTCACCGGAATGATAAAAGTCTTCTTGGGAAATTCTGACTTCTGGCCTGACAGGATATTTCCCATCACCCTCAGGCCCTGAAGTTTTCCGGCTTTTCTGGGCATGATACTACCACATGACCTTTATTCCCACAGTACAAACACAACCCCTGCTGTCTCCTCCGCGTCTTCTCACGCGAGGAGAGGCGGGTAGCCCCAATCTGCATAGGCTCCTCAGAAAATTCCTCAGAGTCTGAGGTTCCCTTGGGAAGGAAGGAAATCTCAGTCTCCCTTTCAAGCCTACGTTCTCTCAGCCGTCTATCCACCCGGATGGATAACTGCATGAGCTGATCCAAGCTATCAGGCAAGGGATATTGTACCAGTTGGTCCTTTATCTGGTTAGAAAGACCTCTTCGGTACTGGTGTCTCAGGGCTGGGTCATTCCACTGGGTATCATGGGCCAACCTCCGAAACTCCGTACAGTAAACCTCAACTGGCCTTCGCCCTTGCTTAAGGATCGAAATCTGAGCCTCGGCTGAGGCCGTCTTGTCAGGGTCATCATACAACATGCCCAGTGCCGTAAAAAAAAGCATCAACACTTTTAAGCGACGGACAGTCAGGCTGCAACCCATATGCCCAGACCTGTGGGTCTCCTTGTAGCAAGGAAATCACAATGCCCACCCGCTGAATCTCCGACCCAGAAGACTGAGGCCTAAGCCGGAAGTATAGCTTGCAGCTCTCCTTGAAACAAAAGAACTGCGAGCGATCTCCAGAAAAACGATCCGGGAGATTTACTTTCGGCTCCTTAACCCCTGCAGGTGCTGCTGCTGCGGGAGCTCCGCCAGCAGCCTGGGAGGTGTGCATTTTAATGGACAAATCATTAAATTGTCGAGTCAGGACCTGCACCTGATCGACCACCTGTTGCAACGTATTTTGAGGGGTATGCTCCATATTCCCACAAAATTTCAACAGGAGTATTAGGCTGCTGAATATGTTATGCACACCAGTGCCTGCAGGAAAGTACTGGTGTCAGAACTGTTATGCACTCCAGTGTCTGCAGGAAAGTACTGGTGTCAGAACTGTTATGCACTCCAGTGTCTGCAGGAATGTACTGGTGTTTGAACTGTTATGCAAAACAAATGGACTCACAGACAAACTGGGGAATATGACATAACGTACACAGAAGGTAATAGGGTACAAAAATACACACAAAGTGAACAGAGAAGCCCAGAGACTAAGGAACTGGGTATCTCCCTTGTATTAGAACTGCACAGATGGAAAAAGCAAGATGTTGTGTTTTAATACGTAGAGAACCCGAAATGCTGTTGCTAAGGGCAACAGCAAAACCCTAAAGGGTTATCAACGGGTGTGGCAGTAAACTCCTTGGTCAGAGATGGAATGATAGACACAAGGAGAGTCTCCACAATCCTATTTCTCACTTGCAGTGCACAGGTTTTAGCTTACTGCCACTAAACTGACCCCTGACACCTAGCACAGTGAGACAGGATTAGACAGGCAAGTCTTAGAATACAGCCGCAAACTTGCTAAGTTCACAGAGTAGTAACAGAACCCCAGCAAGCTAAACGACTGACTCCAGTCTTACTGCTAGGTCTGGATTGGCAGAGTGTAATACCAAATCCCCAGGCCTATTTGCAGTAAGCAACAAACAAATACAAAGCTACACAGTACTGGCTAACTTTCATGAACTGACTAACCAACAAAGATTCAGCAGCATCTGCTTACCCTGAAAAGAGGCCTTATAAAGCAGGTGCTGTCCACGCCCCACTCAGACCTCACAGACTGTGAGCACAAAAACCAGCACCGGATCCCCTGCCGTGCACAGAGCCTATAACCACTGCACAGCAAAAGACCCGAACCGGAGTATCAGCTGCGCTCAGGTTACTCCACTAGCACTTGTCTCCCGGTTGCCATGATGACGTGGCAGCACAGGGCAGGAGACCCTAACACTATGGTTTAGATATAAAGGTTTAACATTGTGAGCGTCTGCGCCGCTGGTGATCTCCTCGTGGTCCCGAGCGTCCGCTACGCTATAGCGAATCATTACGTTAGTCGGCAGCCAATAGCGTGCCTGCCTGTGATCCCTTGGCCGTGAGCGAACGTGACGCTTGAGCGTCTCGACTACGGCTAAGCGATTGTTACGCAACGTGCGTACCCTTACGGTACTCCATACGTCAATAGCGTACATTGTTCTTAGACCTCTTAAAGGGTTTTATATAAGATAAATATTTAGCTTTATCATGCCCATTACACATTATTACACACCGTACTGCACATTGGCCCTCATTCCGAGTTGATCGGTCGCAAGGCGAATTTAGCAGAGTTACACACGCTAAGCCGCCGCCTACTGGGAGTGAATCTTAGCTTCTTAAAATTGCGACCGATGTATTCGCAATATTGCGATTACTAACTACTTAGCAGTTTCAGAGTAGCTTCAGACTTACTCTGCCTGTGCGATCAGTTCAGTGCTTGTCGTTCCTGTTTGACGTCACAAACACACCCAGCGTTCGCCCAGGCACTCCCACCGTTTCTCCGGCCACTCCTGCGTTTTTTCCGGAAACGGTAGCGTTTTCAGCCACACGCCCCTGAAACGCCGTGTTTCCGCCCAGTAACACCCATTTCCTGTCAATCACATTACGATCGCCGGAGCGATGAAAAAGCCGTGAGTAAAATTACTTTCTACATAGCAAAGTTACTTGGCGCAGTTGCAGTGCGAACATTGCGCATGCGTACTAAGCGGATTTTCATTGCGATGCGATGAAAAATACCGAGCGAACAACTCGGAATGAGGGCCATTACACAGTATTACACATGTGTAATGCCCATTACACATTATTACACACCATTATGCCCATTACACATTATTATATATCCGTAATGCTTGATACATATTATTACACACCATTATGCCCAATACACATTATTACACACTGTAATGCCCATTACACATTATTATACGTGTAATGCCCATTACACATTATTACACACCATTATGCCCATTACACATTATTACACATCCGTAATGCCTATTACACATTAGTACACATCCGTAATGCCCATTACACATTTTTATACATCCGTAATGCCCATTACACATTATTACACACCGTAATGCCCATTACACATTATTACACACCGTAATGCCCATTACACATTATTACACACCATTATGCCCATTACACATTATTACACATCCGTAATGCCTATTACACATTAGTACACATCCGTAATGCCCATTACACATTTTTATACATCCGTAATGCCCATTACACATTATTACACACCGTAATGCCCATTACACATTATTACACACCGTAATGCCCATTACACATTATTACACACCGTAAAGCCCATTACACATTATTACACATCCGTAATGCCCATTACTCATTATTACACATCCGTAATGCCCATTGCACATTATTACACACCGTAATGCCCATTACACATTATTGCACACCGTAATGCCCATTACACATTATTACACATCCGTAATGCCTATTACACATTAGTACACATCCGTAATGCCCATTACACATTTTTTTTACATCCGTAATGCCCATTACACATTATTACACATCCGTAATGCCCATTACTCATTATTACACACCGTGATGCCCATTACACATATTACACACCGTAATGCCCATTACACATTATTACACACCATAATGTCCATTTATGACGGAACGCGGCTATGCCAGCATCACGTCACATGTTTTTTTGGCCAGCTTGGTCCTGCGCTTCAGTAGTGCATGGCAGAATGCCAGAGATAATGGAATGTTATCCTTTATAACACCCAGCCGATATTCACATCTGATCTGTGTACCCCACAGGAAGCCTTGATCAGCTGAATTGCCTATGACATCACAAATGACTACAAGGGGTTAAAATGGACTCATGTTATGGCCCCAGGGCAGCCAACCTTCTTATCTCCATAACTAGTGCCTTTTGTTCTGGATGGCCTTTCAGCAGACGACCGGGCACCATCCCCCATGGTGGGTCCACTGGGGTCCCTGGACATGTTTAAGTATTAGGAGTGAAAATCCCACCAATCCCAGAGGTAACGGTGTCCCCTATCTCAGACAAGCAGCAGGGGTTTTATAAGGTGACATGCCAGGGTTTTGGGGGAGAGTTGAGTGAAGCTCCTGCCTTGTGAGGAGGTTTGGAACGAGGCTGTTGCCAGGAGTCCTGTCAGCACATTTGTCTGGAGACCTGGCTCTGCGGAGAGGGTCCAGTATACGTAGCTAAGCGTTTGTTCAATCGGGAGCTGTCCCAGGCGTGTGGCCCTACCTTTGGCGGGTAGAGGACCATCAGGCCAAAAGCGGCCAGGATCAGCAAGTCTTGCAGCAGATCACCCAGTGGAACCTAATGGCCGTGCAAAGAATCGTGCTCAGGTGCCCTGAGAGGTGACTATAGACGGCTTAGGTGGGTGGAGGATCCCTGTGTGGGGTTTTTATATCCGTATAGTCCTCCTGCGTGCAATGTTAATGCTACCTGTAAATAATGTATAAAGTGTGGTTACGGTTTTCCATGTACAATTAGTGTGTATGAAAATAAAGGTGCGTTTTGTATCTGGCTATTGTGTCCTTACTGTGTGATCTCAGAACCCGGTAGTGACTCCGGGGCGCTGTGCGGAGCTGTAAGCGAGAATAATGCACACATGAACCTGGGTTCCTCACCCCCCCATGGGCCCCTGTCACTACATTCCCCCCCATGGGCCCCTGTCACTACATTCCCCCCCATGGGCCCCTATCACTACATTCCCCCCCATGGGCCCCTGTTACTACATTCCCCCCATGGGCCCCTGTTACTACATTCCCCCCATGGGCCTCTGTCACTACATTCCCCCCATGGGCCTCCGTCACTACATCCCTCCCATGGTCCTCTGTCACTACATTCCCCCCCATGGGCCCCTATCACTACATTCCCCCCCCATGAGCCAATGTCACTACATTCCTTCCATGGGCCCCTGTCACTACATTCCCCCCCATGTGCCCGTCACTACATTCCCCCCATGGGCCCCTGTTACTACATTCCCCCCATGGGCCCCTATCACTACATTCCCCCCATGGGCCCCTGTCACTACATTCCCCCCATGGGCCCCTAATACTACATTCCCCGCATGGGCCCCTATCACTACATTCCTCCCCATGGGCCCCTATCACTACATTCCCCGCATGGGCCCCTGTCACTACATTCCCCGCATGGGCCCCTGTCACTACATTCCCTCCATGGGCCCCTGTCACTACATTCCCCCCATGAGCCCCTATCACTACATTCCCCCCATGGGCCCCTGTTACTACATTCCCCCCATGGGCCCCTATCACTACATTCCCCCCATGGGCCCCTGTGACTACATTCCCCCAATGGGCCCCTATCACTACATTCCCTCCATGGGCCCCTGTCACTACATTCCCCCCCATGGGCCCCTGTCACTACATTCTCCCCATGGGCCCCGTCACTACATTCCCCCCCATGGACCCCTGTTACTACATTCCCCCCATGGGCCTCTATCGCTACATTCCTCCCCATGGGCCCCTGTCACTACATTCCTCCCCATGGGCCCCTGTCACTACATTCCACCCGTGTACCCCTATCGCTACATTCCCCCCCATGGGCCCCTGTCACTACATTCCACCCGTGTGCCCCTATCACTACATTCCCCCCATGGGCCCTTATCACTACATTCCCCCCATGGGCCCCTATCACTACATTTTTCCCATGGGCCCTTATCACTACATTTTTCCCATGGGCCCCTGTCACTACATTCCCCCCCAAGGGCCCCTGTCACTACATTCCTCCCCATGGACCCCTGTCACTACATTCCCCCCATGGGCCCTCTATCACTACATCTCCCCCCCATGGGACCCTGTCACTACATTACCCCCCATGGGCCTCTGTCACTACATTCCCCCCATTGGCCCCTGTCACTACATTCCCCCCATGTGCCCCTGTCACTACATAACCCCATGGGCCCCTGTCACTACATTCCACCCATGTGCCCCTATCACTACATTCCCCCCATGGGACCCTGTTACTACATTCCCCCCCATGGGCCCCTATCACTGCATTCCCCCATGAGCCCCTATCACTACATTCCCCCCCATGGGCCTCTGTCACTACATTCCCCCCCATGGACCCCTGTCACTACATTCCCCCCATGGGCCCTCTATCACTACATTCCCCCCATGGACCCCTGTCACTACATCTCCCCCCATGGGACCCTGTCACTACATTACCCCCCATGGGCCTCTGTCACTACATTCCCCCCATGGGCCCCTGTCACTACATTCCCCCCATGTGCCCCTGTCACTACATAACCCCATGGGCCCCTGTCACTACATTCCCCCCCATGGGCCTCTGTCACTACATTCCCCCCATGTGCTCCTGTCACTACATTCCCCCCCATGGGCCCCTGTCACTACATTCCCCCCATGTGCCTCTGTCACTACATAACCCCATGGGCCTCTGTCACTACATTCCCCCCATGGGCCCCTATCACTACATTCCCCCCGTGTGCCCCTGTCACTACATAACCCCATGGGCCTCTGTCACTACATTCCCCCCATGGGCCTCTGTCACTACATTCCCCCCATGGGCCCTTGTCACTACATTCCCCCCCATGGACCCCTGTTACTACATAACCCCCATGGGCCCCTATCACTACATTCCCCCCGTGTGCCCCTGTCACTACATAACCCCATGGGCCTCTGTCACTACATTCCCCCCATGGGCCCCTGTCACTACATTCCCCCCCATGGGCCTCTGTCACTACATTCCTCCCATGGGCCCCTGTCACTACATTCCCCCCCATGGGCCCCTGTCACTACATTCCCCCATGGGCCCCTGTCACTACATCCCCCCATGGGCCCCTATCACTACATTCCCCCCGTGTGCCGTCACTACATTCCTCCCATGGGCTCCTGTCACTACATTCCCCCCATGGGCCTCTGTCACTACATCCCCCCCATGGGCCCCTGTCACTACATTCCCCCCCATGGGCCTCTGTCACTACACTCCCCCATGGGCCCGTGTCACTACATTCCCCCCCATGGGCCCCTGTCACTACATTCCCCCCCATGGGCCCCTATCACTACATTCCCCCTGTGTGCCCCTGTTCCTACATTCCCTGTATGGGCCCCTGTCACTACATTCCCCGCATGGGCCCCTGTCACTACATTCCCCGCATGGGCCCCTGTCACTACATTCCCCCCCATGGGCCCCTATCACTACATTCCCCCTGTGTGCCCCTGTCACTACATTCCCTGCATGGGCCCCTGTCGCTACATTCCCCCCATGGGCCCCTGTCACTACATTCCCCCCATGTGCCTCTGTCACTACATTCCCCCCGTGGGCCCCTGTTACTACATTCCCCCTGTGGGCCCCTGTCACTAAATTCCCCGCATGGGCCCCGTCACTACATTCCTCCCATGGGCCCCTGTCACTACATCCCCCCCATGGGCCCCTGTCACTACATTCCCCCCATGGGCCTCTGTCACTACATTCCCACCCATGGGCCCCTGTCACTACATTCCTCCCATGGGCCTCTGTCACTACATTCCCCCCCATGGGCCCCTATCACTACATTCCCCCCCATGGGCCCCTGTCACTACATTCCACCCGTGGGCCCCTATCACTACATTCCCCCCATGGGCCCCTGTCACTACATTCCCTCCCATGGGCCCCTGTCACTACATAACCCCCATGGGCCCCTGTCACTACATTCCCCCCCATGGGCCCCTGTCACTACATTCTCCCCATCGGCCCCTGTTACTACATTCCCCCCATGGGCCCCTATCGCTACATTCCCCCCAATGGGCCCCTGTCACTACATTCCCCCCGTGTGCCCCTATCACTACATTCCCCCATGAGCCCCTGTAACTACATTCCCCCCATGGGCCCTTATCACTACATTTTTCCTATGGGCCCCTATCACTACATTTTCCCCATGGGCCCCTGTCACTACATCCACCCCCCAAGAGCCCCTGTCACAACATTTCCCCCATGGGCCCCTGTTACTACATTCCCCCCCATGGGCCCCTATCACTACATTCCCCCATGAGCCCCTGTCACTATATTCCCCCCATGTGCCCCTGTCACTACATTCCCCCTATGGGCCCCTATCACAACATTCCCCCCCATGGGCCTCTGTCACTACATTCCTCCCATGGGCCCTCTATCACTACATTCCCCCCATGGACCCTTGTCACTACATTCCCCCCATGGGCCCCTATCACTACATTCCCCCCCATGGGCCCCTGTCACTACATTCCCCCCATGGGCCCCTATCACTACATTCCCCCCCATGGGCCCCTGTCACTACATTCCACCCATGGGCCCCTGTCACTACATTCCCCCCCATGGGCCCCTGTCACTACATTCCACCCATGGGCCCCTGTCACTACATTCCCCCTGTGTGCCATCACTACATTCCTCCCATTGGCCCCTGACACTACATTCCCCCCCATGGGCCTCTGTCACTACATCCCCCCCGTGGGCTCCTGTCGCTACATCACCCGCATGGGCCCCTGTCACTACATTCCCCCCATGGGCCCCTGTCACTACATTCCCCCCATGGGCCCCTGTCACTACATTCCCCCCATGGGCCCCTGTCACTACATTCCCCCCATGGGCCCCTGTCACTACATTCCCCCCCATGGGCCTCTGTCACTACATTCCCCCCCATGGGCCCCTGTCACTACATTCCCCCCGTGTGCCGTCACTACATTCCTCCCATGGGCCCCTGTCACTACATCCCCCCCATGGGCCCCTGTCACTACATTCCCCCCATGGGCCTCTGTCACTACATTCCCCCCATGGGCCCCTGTCACTACATTCCCCCCCATGGGCCTCTGTCACTACATTCCTCCCATGGACCCCTGTCACTACATTCCCCCCATGGGCCCCTAATACTACATTCCCCCCATGGGCCCCTGTCACTACATTCCACCCAAGGGCCCCTATCACTACATTCACCCCGTGTGCCGTCACTACATTCCTCCCATGGGCCCGTGTCACTACATTCCCCCCCATGGGCCTCTGTCACTACATCCCCCCCATGGGCCCCTGTCACTACATTCCCCCCCATGGGCCTCTGTCACTACACTCCCCCATGGGCCCGTGTCACTACATTCCCCCCCATGGGCCCCTGTCACTACATTCCCCCCCATGGGCCCCTATCACTACATTCCCCCTGTGTGCCCCTGTCACTACATTCCCTGCATGGGCCCCTGTCACTACATTCCCCCCATGGGCCTATGTCGCTACATTCCCCCCATGGGCCCCTGTCACTACATTCCCCCTGTGGGCCCCTGTCACTAAATTCCCCGCATGGGCCCCTGTCACTACATTCCCCCCATGGGCCCCTAATACTACATTCCCCGCATGGGCCCCTATCACTACATTCCTCCCCATGGGCCCCTATCACTACATTCCCCGCATGGGCCCCTGTCACTACATTCCCCGCATGGGCCCCTGTCACTACATTCCCTCCATGGGCCCCTGTCACTACATTCCCCCCATGAGCCCCTATCACTACATTCCCCCCATGGGCCCCTGTTACTACATTCCCCCCATGGGCCCCTATCACTACATTCCCCCCATGGGCCCCTGTGACTACATTCCCCCAATGGGCCCCTATCACTACATTCCCTCCATGGGCCCCTGTCACTACATTCCCCCCCATGGGCCCCGTCACTACATTCTCCCCATGGGCCCCGTCACTACATTCCCCCCATGGGCCCCTGTCACTACATTCCCCCCCATGGGCCTCTGTCACTACATTCCCCCCCATGGGCCCCTGTCACTACATTCCCCCCGTGTGCCGTCACTACATTCCTCCCATGGGCCCCTGTCACTACATCCCCCCCATGGGCCCCTGTCACTACATTCCCCCCATGGGCCTCTGTCACTACATTCCCCCCATGGGCCCCTGTCACTACATTCCCCCCCATGGGCCTCTGTCACTACATTCCTCCCATGGACCCCTGTCACTACATTCCCCCCATGGGCCCCTAATACTACATTCCCCCCATGGGCCCCTGTCACTACATTCCACCCAAGGGCCCCTATCACTACATTCACCCCGTGTGCCGTCACTACATTCCTCCCATGGGCCCGTGTCACTACATTCCCCCCCATGGGCCTCTGTCACTACATCCCCCCCATGGGCCCCTGTCACTACATTCCCCCCCATGGGCCTCTGTCACTACACTCCCCCATGGGCCCGTGTCACTACATTCCCCCCCATGGGCCCCTGTCACTACATTCCCCCCCATGGGCCCCTATCACTACATTCCCCCTGTGTGCCCCTGTCACTACATTCCCTGCATGGGCCCCTGTCACTACATTCCCCCCATGGGCCTATGTCGCTACATTCCCCCCATGGGCCCCTGTCACTACATTCCCCCTGTGGGCCCCTGTCACTAAATTCCCCGCATGGGCCCCTGTCACTACATTCCCCCCATGGGCCCCTAATACTACATTCCCCGCATGGGCCCCTATCACTACATTCCTCCCCATAGGCCCCTATCACTACATTCCCCGCATGGGCCCCTGTCACTACATTCCCCGCATGGGCCCCTGTCACTACATTCCCTCCATGGGCCCCTGTCACTACATTCCCCCCATGAGCCCCTATCACTACATTCCCCCCATGGGCCCCTGTTACTACATTCCCCCCATGGGCCCCTATCACTACATTCCCCCCATGGGCCCCTGTGACTACATTCCCCCAATGGGCCCCTATCACTACATTCCCTCCATGGGCCCCTGTCACTACATTCCCCCCCATGGGCCCCGTCACTACATTCTCCCCATGGGCCCCGTCACTACATTCCCCCCCATGGACCCCTGTTACTACATTCCACCCGTGTGCCCCTATCGCTACATTCCCCCCCATGGGCCCCTGTCACTACATTCCACCCGTGTGCCCCTATCACTACATTCCCCCCATGGGCCCTTATCACTACATTCCCCCCATGGGCCCCTATCACTACATTTTTCCCATGGGCCCTTATCACTACATTTTTCCCATGGGCCCCTGTCACTACATTCCCCCCCAAGGGCCCCTGTCACTACATTCCTCCCCATGGACCCCTGTCAATACATTCCCCCCATGGGCCCTCTATCACTACATCTCCCCCCCATGGGACCCTGTCACTACATTACCCCCCATGGGCCTCTGTCACTACATTCCCCCCATGGTCCCCTGTCACTACATTCCCCCCATGTGCCCCTGTCACTACATAACCCCATGGGCCCCTGTCACTACATTCCACCCATGTGCCCCTGTCACTACATTCCCCCCATGGGACCCTGTTACTACATTCCCCCCATGGGCCCCTGTGACTACATTCCCCCAATGGGCCCCTATCACTACATTCCCTCCATGGGCCCCTGTCACTACATTCCCCCCCATGGGCCCCTGTCACTACATTCTCCCCATGGGCCCCGTCACTACATTCCCCCCCATGGACCCCTGTTACTACATTCCACCCGTGTGCCCCTATCGCTACATTCCCCCCCATGGGCCCCTGTCACTACATTCCACCCGTGGGCCCTTATCACTACATTCCCCCCATGGGCCCCTATCACTACATTTTTCCCATGTGCCCTTATCACTACATTTTTCCCATGGGCCCCTGTCACTACATTCCCCCCCAAGGGCCCCTGTCACTATATTCCTCCCCATGGACCCCTGTCACTACATTCCCCCCATGGGCCCTCTATCACTACATCTCCCCCCCCATGGGACCCTGTCACTACATTACCCCCCATGGGCCTCTGTCACTACATTCCCCCCATGGGCCCCTGTCACTACATTCCCCCCATGTGCCCCTGTCACTACATAACCCCATGGGCCCCTGTCACTACATTCCACCCATGTGCCCCTATCACTACATTCCCCCCATGGGACCCTGTTACTACATTCCCCCCCATGGGTCCCTATCACTACATTCCCCCATGAGCCCCTATCACTACATTCCCCCCCATGGGCCTCTGTCACTACATTCCCCCCCATGGACCCCTGTCACTACATTCCCCCCATGGGCCCTCTATCACTACATTCCCCCCATGGACCCCTGTCACTACATCTCCCCCCCATGGGACCCTGTCACTACATTACCCCCCATGGGCCTCTGACACTACATTCCCCCCATGGGCCCCTGTCACTACATTCCCCCCATGTGCCCCTGTCACTACATAACCCCATGGGCCCCTGTCACTACATTCCCCCCCATGGGCCTCTGTCACTACATTCCCCCCATGTGCTCCTGTCACTACATTCCCCCCCATGGGCCCGTCACTACATTCCCCCCATGTGCCTCTGTCACTACATAACCCCATGGGCCTCTGTCACTACATTCCCCCCATGGGCCCCTATCACTACATTCCCCCCGTGTGCCCCTGTCACTACATAACCCCATGGGCCTCTGTCACTACATTCCCCCCATGGGCCTCTGTCACTACATTCCCCCCATGGGCCCCTGTCACTACATTCCCCCCCATGGGCCCCTGTTACTACATTCCCCCCCATGGGCCCCTATCACTACATTCCCCCTGTGTGCCCCTGTCACTACATTCCCTGCATGGGCCCCTGTCACTACATTCCCCGCATGGGCCCCTGTCACTACATTCCCCGCATGGGCCCCTGTCACTACATTCCCCCCCATGGGCCCCTATCACTACATTCCCCCTGTGTGCCCCTGTCACTACATTCCCTGCATGGGCCCCTGTCGCTACATTCCCCCCATGGGCCCCTGTCACTACATTCCCCCCATGTGCCTCTGTCACTACATTCCCCCCGTGGGCCCCTGTTACTACATTCCCCCTGTGGGCCCCTGTCACTAAATTCCCCGCATGGGCCCCGTCACTACATTCCTCCCATGGGCCCCTGTCACTACATCCCCCCCATGGGCCCCTGTCACTACATTCCCCCCATGGGCCTCTGTCACTACATTCCCCCCCATGGGCCCCTGTCACTACATTCCTCCCATGGGCCTCTGTCACTACATTCCCCCCCATGGGCCTCTGTCACTACATTCCCCCCGTGTTCCCCTGTCACTACATTCCCCCCCATGGGCCTCTGTCACTACATTCCCCGCATGGGCCCCTGTCACTACATTCCCCCCATGTGCCCCTGTCACTACATTCCCCCCCATGGGCCACTGTCACTACAATCCACCCATGGGCCCCTATCACTACATTCCCCCCCATGGGCCCCTGTCACTACATTCCACCCGTGGGCCCCTATCACTACATTCCCCCCGTGGGCCCCAGTCACTACATTCCCCACCATGGGCCCCTGTCACTACATAACCCCCTTGGGCCCCTGTCACTACATTCCCCCCCATGGGCCCCTGTCACTACATTCTCCCCATCGGCCCCTGTTACTACATTCCCCCCATGGGCCCCTATCGCTACATTCCCCCCAATGGGCCCCTGTCACTACATTCCCCCCGTGTGCCCCTATCACTACATTCCCCCATGAGCCCCTGTAACTACATTCCCCCCATGGGCCCTTATCACTACATTTTTCCTATGGGCCCCTATCACTACATTTTCCCCATGGGCCCCTGTCACTACATCCACCCCCCAAGGGCCCCTGTCACAACATTCCCCCCATGGGCCCCTGTTACTACATTCCCCCGCATGGGCCCCTATCACTACATTCCCCCATGAGCCCCTGTCACTACATTCCCCCCATGTGCCCCTGTCACTACATTCCCCCCATGGGCCCCTGTCACTACATTCCCCCCCATGGGCCTCTGTCACTACATTCCTCCCATGGGCCCCTGTCACTACATTCCCCCCCATGGGCCCCTGTCACTACATTCCCCCATGTGCCCCTGTCACTACATCCCCCATGGGCCCCTATCACTACATTCCCCCCGTGTGCCGTCACTACGTTCCTCCCATGGGCCCCTGTCACTACATTCCCCCCCATGGGCCTCTGTCACTACATCCCCCCCATGGGCCCCTGTCACTACATTCCCCCCCATGGGCCTCTGTCACTACACTCCCCCATGGGCCCGTGTCACTACATTCCCCCCCATGGGCCCCTGTCACTACATTCCCCCCCATGGGCCCCTATCACTACATTCCCCCTGTGTGCCCCTGTCACTACATTCCCTGCATGGGCCCCTGTCACTACATTCCCCGCATGGGCCCCTGTCACTACATTCCCCGCATGGGCCCCTGTCACTACATTCCCCCCCATGGGCCCCTATCACTACATTCCCCCTGTGTGCCCCTGTCACTACATTCCCTGCATGGGCCCCTGTCGCTATATTCCCCCCATGGGCCCCTGTCACTACATTCCCCCCATGTGCCTCTGTCACTACATTCCCCCCGTGGGCCCCTGTTACTACATTCCCCCTGTGGGCCCCTGTCACTAAATTCCCCGCATGGGCCCCGTCACTACATTCCTCCCATGGGCCCCTGTCACTACATCCCCCCCATGGGCCCCTGTCACTACATTCCCCCCATGGGCCTCTGTCACTACATTACCCCCCATGGGCCTCTGTCACTACATTCCCCCCATGGGCCCCTGTCACTACATTCCCCCCATGTGCCCCTGTCACTACATAACCCCATGGGCCCCTGTCACTACATTCCCCCCCATGGGCCTCTGTCACTACATTCCCCCCATGTGCTCCTGTCACTACATTCCCCCCCATGGGCCCGTCACTACATTCCCCCCATGTGCCTCTGTCACTACATAACCCCATGGGCCTCTGTCACTACATTCCCCCCATGGGCCCCTATCACTACATTCCCCCCGTGTGCCCCTGTCACTACATAACCCCATGGGCCTCTGTCACTACATTCCCCCCATGGGCCTCTGTCACTACATTCCCCCCATGGGCCCCTGTCACTACATTCCCCCCCATGGACCCCTGTTACTACATTCCCCCCCATGGGCCCCTATCACTACATTCCCCCTGTGTGCCCCTGTCACTACATTCCCTGCATGGGCCCCTGTCACTACATTCCCCGCATGGGCCCCTGTCACTACATTCCCCGCATGGGCCCCTGTCACTACATTCCCCCCCATGGGCCCCTATCACTACATTCCCCCTGTGTGCCCCTGTCACTACATTCCCTGCATGGGCCCCTGTCGCTACATTCCCCCCATGGGCCCCTGTCACTACATTCCCCCCATGTGCCTCTGTCACTACATTCCCCCCGTGGGCCCCTGTTACTACATTCCCCCTGTGGGCCCCTGTCACTAAATTCCCCGCATGGGCCCCGTCACTACATTCCTCCCATGGGCCCCTGTCACTACATCCCCCCCATGGGCCCCTGTCACTACATTCCCCCCATGGGCCTCTGTCACTACATTCCCCCCCATGGGCCCCTGTCACTACATTCCTCCCATGGGCCTCTGTCACTACATTCCCCCCCATGGGCCTCTGTCACTACATTCCCCCCGTGTTCCCCTGTCACTACATTCCCCCCCATGGGCCTCTGTCACTACATTCCCCGCATGGGCCCCTGTCACTACATTCCCCCCATGTGCCCCTGTCACTACATTCCCCCCCATGGGCCACTGTCACTACAATCCACCCATGGGCCCCTATCACTACATTCCCCCCCATGGGCCCCTGTCACTACATTCCACCCGTGGGCCCCTATCACTACATTCCCCCCGTGGGCCCCAGTCACTACATTCCCCACCATGGGCCCCTGTCACTACATAACCCCCTTGGGCCCCTGTCACTACATTCCCCCCCATGGGCCCCTGTCACTACATTCTCCCCATCGGCCCCTGTTACTACATTCCCCCCATGGGCCCCTATCGCTACATTCCCCCCAATGGGCCCCTGTCACTACATTCCCCCCGTGTGCCCCTATCACTACATTCCCCCATGAGCCCCTGTAACTACATTCCCCCCATGGGCCCTTATCACTACATTTTTCCTATGGGCCCCTATCACTACATTTTCCCCATGGGCCCCTGTCACTACATCCACCCCCCAAGGGCCCCTGTCACAACATTCCCCCTATGGACCCCTGTTACTACATTCCCCCCCATGGGCCCCTATCACTACATTCCCCCATGAGCCCCTGTCACTACATTCCCCCCATGTGCCCCTGTCACTACATTCCCCCCATGGGCCCCTGTCACTACATTCCCCCCCATGGGCCTCTGTCACTACATTCCTCCCATGGGCCCCTGTCACTACATTCCCCCCCATGGGCCCCTGTCACTACATTCCCCCATGTGCCCCTGTCACTACATCCCCCATGGGCCCCTATCACTACATTCCCCCCGTGTGCCGTCACTACGTTCCTCCCATGGGCCCCTGTCACTACATTCCCCCCCATGGGCCTCTGTCACTACATCCCCCCCATGGGCCCCTGTCACTACATTCCCCCCCATGGGCCTCTGTCACTACACTCCCCCATGGGCCCGTGTCACTACATTCCCCCCCATGGGCCCCTGTCACTACATTCCCCCCCATGGGCCCCTATCACTACATTCCCCCTGTGTGCCCCTGTCACTACATTCCCTGCATGGGCCCCTGTCACTACATTCCCCGCATGGGCCCGTCACTACATTCCCCGCATGGGCCCCTGTCACTACATTCCCCCCCATGGGCCCCTATCACTACATTCCCCCTGTGTGCCCCTGTCACTACATTCCCTGCATGGGCCCCTGTCGCTATATTCCCCCCATGGGCCCCTGTCACTACATTCCCCCCATGTGCCTCTGTCACTACATTCCCCCCGTGGGCCCCTGTTACTACATTCCCCCTGTGGGCCCCTGTCACTAAATTCCCCGCATGGGCCCCGTCACTACATTCCTCCCATGGGCCCCTGTCACTACATCCCCCCCATGGGCCCCTGTCACTACATTCCCCCCATGGGCCTCTGTCACTACATTCCCCCCCATGGGCCCCTGTCACTACATTCCTCCCATGGGCCTCTGTCACTACATTCCCCCCCCCTGGGCCTCTGTCACTACATTCCCCCCGTGTTCCCCTGTCACTACATTCCCCCCCATGGGCCTCTGTCACTACATTCCCCGCATGGGCCCCTGTCACTACATTCCCCCCATGTGCCCCTGTCACTACATTCCCCCCCATGGGCCACTGTCACTACAATCCACCCATGGGCCCCTATCACTACATTCCCCCCCAAGGGCCCCTGTCACTACATTCCACCCGTGGGCCCCTATCACTACATTCCCCCCGTGGGCCCCTGTCACTACATTCCCCACCATGGGCCCCTGTCACTACATAACCCCCATGGGCCCCTGTCACTACATTCCCCCCCATGGGCCCCTGTCACTACATTCTCCCCATCGGCCCCTGTTACTACATTCCCCCCATGGGCCCCTATCGCTACATTCCCCCCAATGGGCCCCTGTCACTACATTCCCCCCGTGTGCCCCTATCACTACATTCCCCCATGAGCCCCTGTAACTACATTCCCCCCATGGGCCCTTATCACTACATTTTTCCTATGGGCCCCTATCACTACATCCACCCCCCAAGGGCCCCTGTCACAACATTCCCCCCATGGGCCCCTGTTACTACATTCCCCCCCATGGGCCCCTGTCACTACATTCCCCCATGAGCCCCTGTCACTACATTCCCCCCATGTGCCCCTGTCACTACATTCCCCCCATGGGCCCCTATCACAACATTCCCCCCCATGGGCCTCTGTCACTACATTCCTCCCATGGGCCCTCTATCACTACATTCCCCCCATGGACCCTTGTCACTACATTCCCCCCATGGGCCCCTATCACTACATTCCCCCATGAGCCCCTGTAACTACATTCCCCCCATGGGCCCTTATCACTACATTTTTCCTATGGGCCCCTATCACTACATTTTCCCCCTGGGCCCCTGTCACTACATCCACCCCCCAAGGGCCCCTGTCACAACATTCCCCCTATGGGCCCCTGTTACTACATTCCCCCCCATGGGCCCCTATCACTACATTCCCCCATGAGCCCCTGTCACTACATTCCCCCCATGTGCCCCTGTCACTACATTCCCCCCATGGGCCCCTATCACTACATTCCCCCCCATGGGCCCTGTCACTACATTCCCCCCATGGGCCCCTGTCACTACATTCCCCCCCATGGGCCCCTGTCACTACATTCCACCCATGGGCCCCTGTCACTACATTCCACCCATGGGCCCCTGTCACTACATTCCCCCTGTGTGCCGTCACTACATTCCTCCCATGGGCCCCTGTCACTACATTCCCCCCATGGGCCTCTGTCACTACATCCCCCCCGTGGGCCCCTGTCGCTACATCACCCGCATGGGCCCCTGTCACTACATTCCCCCCATGGGCCCCTGTCACTACATTCCTCCCCATGGGCCCCTGTCACTACATTCCCCCCATGGGCCCCTGTCACTACATTCCCCCCATGGGCCCCTGTCACTACATTCCCCCCCATGGGCCTCTGTCACTACATTCCCCCCCATGGGCCCCTGTCACTACATTCCCCCCGTGTGCCGTCACTACATTCCTCCCATGGGCCCCTGTCACTACATCCCCCCCATGGGCCCCTGTCACTACATTCCCCCCATGGGCCTCTGTCACTACATTCCCCCCATGGGCCCCTGTCACTACATTCCCCCCCATGGGCCCCTGTCACTACATTCCACCCGTGGGCCCCTATCACTACATTCCCCCCGTGGGCCCCTGTCACTACATTCCCCACCATGGGCCCCTGTCACTACATAACCCCCATGGGCCCCTGTCACTACATTCCCCCCCATGGGCCCCTGTCACTACATTCTCCCCATCGGCCCCTGTTACTACATTCCTCCCATGGGCCCCTATCGCTACATTCCCCCCAATGGGCCCCTGTCACTACATTCCCCCCGTGTGCCCCTATCACTACATTCCCCCATGAGCCCCTGTAACTACATTCCCCCCATGGGCCCTTATCACTACATTTTTCCTATGGGCCCCTATCACTACATTTTCCCCATGGGCCCCTGTCACTACATCCACCCCCCAAGGGCCCCTGTCACAACATTCCCCCCATGGGCCCCTGTTACTACATTCCCCCGCATGGGCCCCTATCACTACATTCCCCCATGAGCCCCTGTCACTACATTCCCCCCATGTGCCCCTGTCACTACATTCCCCCCATGGGCCCCTGTCACTACATTCCCCCCCATGGGCCTCTGTCACTACATTCCTCCCATGGGCCCCTGTCACTACATTCCCCCCCATGGGCCCCTGTCACTACATTCCCCCATGTGCCCCTGTCACTACATCCCCCATGGGCCCCTATCACTACATTCCCCCCGTGTGCCGTCACTACGTTCCTCCCATGGGCCCCTGTCACTACATTCCCCCCCATGGGCCTCTGTCACTACATCCTCACTACGTTCCTCCCATGGGCCCCTGTCACTACATTCCCCCCCATGGGCCTCTGTCACTACATCCCCCCCATGGGCCCCTGTCACTACATTCCCCCCCAGGGCCTCTGTCACTACACTCCCCATGGGCCCGGTCACTACATTCCCCCCCATGGGCCCCTGTCACTACATTGCCCCCCCATGGGCCCCTATCACTACATTCCCCCTGTGTGCCCCTGTCACTACATTCCCTGCATGGGCCCCTGTCACTACATTCCCCGCATGGGCCCCTGTCACTACATTCCCCGCATGGGCCCCTGTCACTACATTCCCCCCCATGGGCCCCTATCACTACATTCCCCCTGTGTGCCCCTGTCACTACATTCCCTGCATGGCCCCTGTCGCTATATTCCCCCCATGGGCCCCTGTCACTACATTCCCCCCATGTGCCTCTGTCACTACATTCCCCCGTGGGCCCCTGTTACTACATTCCCCCTGTGGGCCCCTGTCACTAAATTCCCCGCATGGGCCCCGTCACTACATTCCTCCCATGGGCCCCTGTCACTACATCCCCCCCATGGGCCCCTGTCACTACATTCCCCCCATGGGCCTCTGTCACTACATTACCCCCCATGGCCTCTGTCACTACATTCCCCCCATGGGCCCCTGTCACTACATTCCCCCCATGTGCCCCTGTCACTACATAACCCCATGGGCCCCCTGTCACTACATTCCCCCCCATGGGCCTCTGTCACTACATTCCCCCCATGTGCTCCTGTCACTACATTCCCCCCCATGGGCCCGTCACTACATTCCCCCATGTGCCTCTGTCACTACATAACCCCATGGGCCTCTGTCACTACATTCCCCCATGGGCCCCTATCACTACATTCCCCCCGTGTGCCCCTGTCACTACATAACCCCATGGCCTCTGTCACTACATTCCCCCATGGGCCTCTGTCACTACATTCCCCCCATGGGCCCCTGTCACTACATTCCCCCCCATGGACCCCTGTTACTACATTCCCCCCCATGGGCCCCTATCACTACATTCCCCCTGTGTGCCCCTGTCACTACATTCCCTGCATGGGCCCCTGTCACTACATTCCCCGCATGGCCCCTGTCACTACATTCCCCGCATGGGCCCCTGTCACTACATTCCCCCCCATGGGCCCCTATCACTACATTCCCCTGTGTGCCCCTGTCACTACATTCCCTGCATGGGCCCCTGTCGCTACATTCCCCCCATGGGCCCCTGTCACTACATTCCCCCCATGTGCCTCTGTCACTACATTCCCCCGTGGGCCCTGTTACTACATTCCCCCTGTGGGCCCCTGTCACTAAATTCCCCGCATGGGCCCCGTCACTACATTCCTCCCATGGGCCCCTGTCACTACATCCCCCCCATGGGCCCCTGTCACTACATTCCCCCCATGGGCCTCTGTCACTACATTCCCCCCCCATGGGCCCCTGTCACTACATTCCTCCCATGGGCCTCTGTCACTACATTCCCCCCCATGGGCCTCTGTCACTACATTCCCCCCGTGTTCCCCTGTCACTACATTCCCCCCCATGGGCCTCTGTCACTACATTCCCCGCATGGGCCCCTGTCACTACATTCCCCCCATGTGCCCCTGTCACTACATTCCCCCCCATGGCCACTGTCACTACAATCCACCCATGGGCCCCTATCACTACATTCCCCCCATGGGCCCCTGTCACTACATTCACCCGTGGGCCCCTATCACTACATTCCCCCCGTGGGCCCCAGTCACTACATTCCCACCATGGGCCCCTGTCACTACATACCCCCTTGGGCCCCTGTCACTACATTCCCCCCCATGGGCCCCTGTCACTACATTCTCCCCATCGGCCCCTGTTACTACATTCCCCCATGGGCCCTATCGCTACATTCCCCCAATGGCCCCTGTCACTACATTCCCCCCGTGTGCCCCTATCACTACATTCCCCCATGAGCCCTGTAACTACATTCCCCCCATGGGCCCTTATCACTACATTTTTCCTATGGGCCCCTATCACTACATTTTCCCCATGGGCCCCTGTCCACTACATCCACCCCCCAAGGGCCCCTGTCACAACATTCCCCCTATGGACCCCTGTTACTACATTCCCCCCATGGGCCCCTATCACTACATTCCCCATGGACCCCTGTCACTACATTCCCCCATGTGCCCCTGTCACTACATTCCCCCCATGGGCCCCCTGTCACTACTTCCCCCCCATGGGCCTCTGTCACTACATTCCTCCCATGGGCCCCTGTCACTACATTCCCCCCCATGGGCCCCTGTCACTACATTCCCCATGTGCCCCTGTCACTACATCCCCCATGGGCCCCTATCACTACATTCCCCCGTGTGCCGTCACTACGTTCCTCCATGGGCCCCTGTCACTACATTCCCCCCCATGGGCCTCTGTCACTACATCCCCCCCATGGGCCCCTGTCACTACATTCCCCCCCATGGGCCTCTGTCACTACACTCCCCATGGGCCCGTGTCACTACATTCCCCCCCATGGGCCCCTGTCACTACATTCCCCCCATGGGCCCCTATCACTACATTCCCCCTGTGTGCCCTGTCACTACATTCCCTGCATGGGCCCCTGTCACTACATTCCCCGCATGGGCCCGTCACTACATTCCCCGCATGGGCCCCTGTCACTACATTCCCCCCCATGGGCCCCTATCACTACATTCCCCCTGTGTGCCCCTGTCACTACATTCCCTGCATGGGCCCCTGTCGCTATATTCCCCCCATGGGCCCTGTCACTACATTCCCCCATGTGCCTCTGTCACTACATTCCCCCCGTGGGCCCCTGTTACTACATTCCCCCTGTGGGCCCCTGTCACTAAATCCCCGCATGGGCCCCGTCACTACATTCCTCCCATGGGCCCCTGTCACTACATCCCCCCCATGGGCCCCTGTCACTACATTCCCCCCATGGGCCTCTGTCACTACATTCCCCCCCATGGGCCCCTGTCACTACATTCCTCCCATGGCCTCTGTCACTACATTCCCCCCCCCTGGGCCTCTGTCACTACATTCCCCCCGTGTTCCACTGTCACTACATTCCCCCCCATGGGCCTCTGTCACTACATTCCCCGCATGGGCCCTGTCACTACATTCCCCCCATGTGCCCCTGTCACTACATTCCCCCCCATGGGCCACTGTCACTACAATCCACCCATGGGCCCCTATCACTACATTCCCCCCAAGGGCCCTGTCACTACATTCCACCCGTGGGCCCCTATCACTACATTCCCCCGTGGGCCCCTGTCACTACATTCCCCACCATGGGCCCCTGTCACTACATAACCCCATGGGCCCCTGTCACTACTTCCCCCCCATGGGCCCCTGTCACTACATTCTCCCCATCGGCCCCTGTTACTACCATTCCCCCCATGGGCCCCTATCGCTACATTCCCCCCAATGGGCCCCTGTCACTACATTCCCCCCGTGTGCCCCTATCACTACATTCCCCCATGAGCCCCTGTAACTACATTCCCCCATGGGCCCTTATCACTACATTTTTCCTATGGGCCCCTATCACTACATCCACCCCCCAAGGGCCCCTGTCACAACATTCCCCCCATGGGCCCCTGTTACTACATTCCCCCCCATGGGCCCCTGTCACTACATTCCCCATGAGCCCCTGTCACTACATTCCCCCCATGTGCCCCTGTCACTACATTCCCCCATGGGCCCTATCACAACATTCCCCCATGGGCCTCTGTCACTACATTCCTCCCATGGCCCTCTATCACTACATTCCCCCATGGACCCTTGTCACTACATTCCCCCCATGGGCCCCTATCACTACATTCCCCCATGAGCCCCTGTAACTACATTCCCCCCATGGGCCCTTATCACTACATTTTCCTATGGGCCCCTATCACTACATTTCCCCCTGGGCCCCTGTCACTACATCCACCCCCCAAGGGCCCCTGTCACAACATTCCCCTATGGGCCCCTGTTACTACATTCCCCCCATGGGCCCCTATCACTACATTCCCCCATGAGCCCCTGTCACTACATTCCCCCCATGTGCCCCTGTCACTACATTCCCCCATGGGCCCTATCACTACATTCCCCCCCATGGGCCCTGTCACTACATTCCCACCATGGGCCCCTGTCACTACATTCCCCCCATGGGCCCCTGTCACTACATTCCACCCATGGGGCCCCTGTCACTACATTCCACCCATGGGCCCCTGTCACTACATTCCCCCGTGTGCCGTCACTACATTCCTCCCATGGGCCCCTGTCACTACATTCCCCCCATGGGCCTCTGTCACTACATCCCCCCGTGGGCCCTGTCGCTACATCACCCGCATGGGCCCCTGTCACTACATTCCCCCCATGGGCCCCTGTCACTACATTCCTCCCCATGGGCCCCTGTCACTACATTCCCCCCATGGGCCCCTGTCACTCATTCCCCCATGGGCCCCTGTCACTACATTCCCCCCATGGGCCTCTGTCACTACATTCCCCCCATGGGCCCCTGTCACTAACATTCCCCCCGTGTGCCGTCACTACATTCCTCCCATGGGCCCTGTCACTACATCCCCCCATGGGCCCCTGTCACTACATTCCCCCCATGGGCCTCTGTCACTACATTCCCCCCATGGGCCCCTGTCACTACATTCCCCCCCATGGGCCCCTGTCACTACATTCCACCCGTGGGCCCTATCACTACATTCCCCCCGTGGGCCCCTGTCACTACATTCCCCACCATGGGCCCCTGTCACAACATAACCCCCATGGGCCCCTGTCACTACATTCCCCCCATGGGCCCCTGTCACTACATTCTCCCATCGGCCCCTGTTACTACATTCCTCCCATGGGCCCCTATCGCTACATTCCCCCCAATGGGCCCCTGTCACTACATTCCCCCGTGTGCCCCTATCACTACATTCCCCATGAGCCCCTGTAACTACATTCCCCCCATGGGCCCTTATCACTACATTTTTCCTATGGGCCCCCTATCACTACATTTTCCCCATGGGCCCCTGTCACTACATCCAACCCCCCAAGGGCCCCTGTCACAACATTCCCCCCATGGGCCCCTGTTACTACATTCCCCCCCATGGGCCCCTATCACTACATTCCCCATGAGCCCCTGTCACTACATTCCCCCCATGTGCCCCTGTCACTACATTCCCCCATGGGCCCCTATCACAACATTCCCCCCCATGGGCCTCTGTCACTACATTCCTCCCATGGCCCTCTATCACTACATTCCCCCCATGGACCCCTTGTCACTACATTCCCCCCATGGGCCCCTATCACTACATTCCCCCCCGTGGGCCCCTGTCACTACATTCCCCCCATGGGCCCCTATCACTACATTCCCCCCCATGGGCCCCTGTCACTACATTCCACCCATGGGCCCCTGTCACTACATTCCCCCCCATGGGCCCGTCACTACATTCCACCCATGGGCCCCTGTCACTACATTCCCCCCGTGTGCCGTCACTACATTCCTCCCATGGGCCCCTGTCACTACATTCCCCCCATGGGCCTCTGTCACTACATCCCCCCCGTGGGCTCCTGTCGCTACATCACCCGCATGGGCCCCTGTCACTACATTCCCCCCATGGGCCCCTGTCACTACATTCCTCCCCATGGCCCCTGTCACTACATTCCCCCCATGGGCCCCTGTCACTACATTCCCCCCATGGGCCCCTGTCACTACATTCCCCCCCATGGGCCTCTGTCACTACATTCCCCCCCATGGGCCCCTGTCACTACATTCCCCCGTGTGCCGTCACTACATTCCTCCCATGGGCCCCTGTCACTACATCCCCCCCATGGGCCCCTGTCACTACATTCCCCCATGGGCCTCTGTCACTACATTCCCCCCATGGCCCCTGTCACTACATTCCCCCCCATGGCCTCTGTCACTACATTCCTCCCATGGACCCCTGTCACTACATTCCCCCCCATGGGCCTCTGTCACTACATCCCCCCCGTGGGCTCCTGTCGCTACATCACGCCCATGGGCCCCCTGTCACTACATTCCCCCCATGGGCCCCTGTCACTACATTCCTCCCCATGGGCCCCTGTCACTACATTCCCCCATGGCCATGTCAGTACATTCCCACATGGGCCCCCTGTCACTACATTCCCCCCCATGGGCCTCTGTCACTACATTCCCCCCCATGGGCCCCTGTCACTACATTCCAACCGTGTGCCGTCACTGACATTCCTCCCATGGGCCCTGTCACTACATCCCCCCCATGGGCCCCTGTCACTACATTCCTCCCATGGGCCTCTGTCACTACATTCCCCCCATGGGCCCCTGTCACTACATTCCCCCGCCCATGGCCTCTGTCACTACATTCCTCCCATGGACCCCTGTCACTACATTCCCCCCCATGGGCCCCTGTCACTACATTCCACCCATGGGCCCCTGTCACTACATTCCCCCCCGTGTGCCGTCACTACATTCCTCCCATGGGCCCCTGTCACTACATTCCCCCCATGGGCCTCTGGTCACTACATCCCCCCCGTGGGCTCCTGTCGCTACATCACCCGCATGGGCCCCTGTCACTACATTCCCCCCATGGGCCTCTGTCACTACACTCCCCTATGGCCCGTGTCACTACATTCCCCCCATGGGCCCCTGTCACTACATTCCCCCCCATGGGCCCCTATCACTACATTCCCCCTGTGTGCCCCTGTCACTACATTCCCTGCATGGGCCCCTGTCACTACATTCCCCCATGGGCCTATGTCGCTACATTCCCCCATGGGCCCCTGTCACTACATTCCCCCTGTGGGCCCCTGTCACTACATTCCCCGCATGGGCCCCTGTCACTACATTCCCCCCATGGGCCCCTGTCACTACATTCCACCCATGGGCCCCTATCACTACATTCCCCCCCATGGGCCCCTGTCTCTACATTCCACCGTGGGCCCCTATCACTACATTCCCCCCGTGGGCCCCTGTCACTACATTCCCCCATGGGCCCATGTCACAACATAACCCCCATGGGCCCCTGTCACTACATTCCCCCCCATGGGCCCCTGTCACTACATTCTCCCCATCGGCCCCTGTCACTACATTCTCCCCCATGGGCCCCGTCACTACATTCCCCCCCATGGACCCCTGTTACTACATTCCCCCCATGGGCCCCTGTCACTACATTCCTCCCATGGGCCCCTGTCACTACATTCCCCGCATGGGCCTCTGTCACTACATTCCCCCCATGGGCCTCTGTCACTACATTCCCCCCATGGGCCCCTATCACTACATTTCCCCATGGGCCCCTGTCACTACATTCCACCCATGGGCCCCTGTCACTACATTCCCCCCGTGTGCCGTCACTACATTCCTCCCATGGGCCCCTGTCACTACATTCCCCTCCATGGGCCTCTGTCACTACATCCCCCCCCGTCCCTGTCACTACATTCCCCCCATGGGCCCCTGTCACTACATAACCCCATGGGCCTCTGTAACTACATTCCCCCCATGGGCCCCTGTCACTACATTCCCCCCATGGGCCCCTGTCACTACATTCCCCCCGTGTGCCGTCACTACATTCCTCCCATGGGCCCCTGTCACTACATCCCCCCCATGGGCCCCTGTCACTACATTCCCCCCATGGGCCCCTGTCACTACATTACTCCCATGGGCCTCTGTCACTACATTCCCCCCATGGGCCCCTGTCACTACATTCCCCCCATGGGCCTCTGTCACTACATTCCTCCCGTGGACCCCTGTCACTACATTCCCCCCATGGGCCCCTGTCACTACATTCCCCCCCATGGGCCCCTGTCGCTACATTCCCCCCATGTGCCTCTGTCACTACATTCCCCCCCATGGGCCCCAGTCACTACATTCACCCCGTGTGCCGTCACTACATTCCTCCCATGGGCCCCTGTCACTACATTCATCCCGTGTGCCGTCACTACATTCCTCCCATGGGCCCCTGTCACTACATTCCCCCCCATGGGCCTCTGTCACTATATCCCCCCCATGGGTCCCTATCACTACATTCCCCCCCATGGGTCCCTGTCACTACATCCCCCCCCCATGGGCCCCTATCACTACATTCCCCGCATGGGCCCCTATCACTACATTCCTCCCCATGGGCCCATGTAACTACATTCCCCCCCATTGGCCCATGTCACTACATTCCCCCCCATGGGCCCCTATCACTACATTCCCCGCATGGGCCCCTGTCACTACATTCCCCGCATGGGCCCCTGTCACTACATTCCCCCCATGGGCCTATGTCGCTACATTCCACCCATGGGCCCCTATCACTACATTCCCCCCCATGGGCCCCTGTCACTACATTCCCCGCATGGGCCCCTATCACTAAATTTTCTCCCCATGGGCCCCTATCACTACATTCCCCGCATGGGCCTCTGTCACTACATTCCCCCCATGGGCCCCTGTCACTACATTCCCCCCCATGGGCCTATGTCGCTACATTCCACCCATGGGCCCCAATCACTACATTCCCCCCCGTGGGCCCCTGTCACTACATTCCCCCCGTGGGCCCCTGTCACTACATTCCCCCCGTGTGCCCCTGTCACTACATTCCCCCCCATGGGCCACTATCACTACAATCCACCCATGGGCCCCTATCACTACATTCCCCCCCATGGGCCCCTGTCACTACATTCCCCCCCATGGGCCCCTGTCACTACACTCCCCCTGTGGGCCCCTGTCACTACATTCCCCCCCATGGGCCCCTGTCACTACATTTCCCCTGTGGGACCCTGTCACTACATTCCCCCCCATGGGCCCCTGTCACTACATTCCCTTCATGGGCCCCTGTCACTACATTCCCCCCATGGGCCTATGTCGCTACATTCCACCCATGGGCCCCAATCACTACATTCCCCCCCATGGGCCCCTGTCACTACATTCCCCCCGTGGGCCCCTGTCACTACATTCCCCCCGTGTGCCCCTGTCACTACATTCCCCCCCATGGGCCACTATCACTACATTCCACCCATGGGCCCCTATCACTACATTCCCCCCGTGGGCCCCTGTCACTACATTCCCCCCGTGTGCCCCTGTCACTACATTCCCCCCCATGGGCCACTATCACTACATTCCCCCCATGTGCCCCTGTCACTACATTCCCCCCCATGGGCCCCTGTCACTACATTCGACCCATGAGCCCCTATCACTACATTCCCCCCCATGGGCCCCTGTCACTACATTCCACCCATGTGCCCCTATCACTACATTCCCCCCGTGGGCCCCTGTCATTACATCCCCCCCGTGGGCCCCTATCACTACATTCCCCCCCATGGGCCCCTGTTACTACATTCCCCCCCATGGGCCCCTATCACTACATTCCCCCTGTGGGCCCCTGTCACTACATCCCCCGCATGGGCCCCTGTTACTAAATCCCCCTCATGGGCCCGTCACTACATTCCCCCCATGGGCCCCTGTCACTACATTCCCCCCATGGGCCCCTGTCACTACATTCCCCCCATGGGCCCCTGTCACTACATTCCCCCATGGGCCCCTGTCACTACATTCCCCCTCATGGGCCCCTGTCACTACATTCCCCCCATGGGCCCCTGTAACTACATTCCCCCCATGGGCCCCTATCACTACATTCCCCGCATGTGCCCCTGTCACTACATTCCCCCCATGGGCCCCTATCACTACATTCCCCGCATGTGCCCCTGTCACTACATTCCCCACCATGGGCCCCTGTCACTACATTCCCCCCATGGGCCCCTGTCACTACATTCCCCCCCATGGGCCCCTGTCACTACATTCCCCCCATGTGCCCCTGTCACTACATTCCCCCCATGGGCCCCTATCACTACATTCCCCGCATGTGCCCCTGTCACTACATTCCCCCCATGGGCCCCTATCACTAAATTCCCCGCATGTGCCCCTGTCACTACATTCCCCCCCATGGGCCCCTGTCACTACATTCCCCCCATGGGCCCCTATCACTACATTCCCTCCATGGGCCCATGTCACTACATTCCCCCCATGTGCCCCTGTCACTAAATTCCTCCCATGTGCCTCTGTCACTACATTCCCCCCATGTGCCTCTGTCACTACATTCCCCCCATGTGCCCCTGTCACTACATTCCCCACCATGGGCCCCTGTCACTACATTCCCCCCATGGGCCCCCTGTCACTACATTCCCCCCCCATGGGCCCCTGTCACTACATTCCCCCCATGTGCCCCTGTCACTACATTCCCCGCATGGGCCCCTGTCACTACATTCCCCGCATGGGCCCCTGTCACTACATTCCCTCCATGGGCCCCTGTCACTACATTCCCCCCATGAGCCCCTATCACTACATTCCCCCCATGGGCCCCTGTTACTACATTCCCCCCATGGGCCCCTATCACTACATTCCCCCCATGGGCCCCTGTGACTACATTCCCCAATGGGCCCCTATCACTACATTCCCTCCATGGGCCCCTGTCACTACATTCCCCCCCATGGGCCCCTGTCACTACATTCTCCCCATGGGCCCCGTCACTACATTCCCCCCCATGGACCCCTGTTACTACATTCCCCCCATGGGCCTCTATCGCTACATTCCCCCCCATGGGCCCCTGTCACTACATTCCTCCCCATGGGCCCCTGTCACTACATTCCACCCGTGTACCCCTATCGCTACATTCCCCCCCATGGGCCCCTGTCACTACATTCCACCCGTGTGCCCCTATCACTACATTCCCCCCATGGGCCCTTATCACTGACATTCCCCCCATGGGCCCCTATCACTACATTTTTCCCATGGGCCCTTATCACTACTACATTTTTTTTTTTTTCCCCCCCCATGGGCCCCTGTCACTACATTCCCCCCCAAGGGCCCCTGTCACTACATTCCTCCCCATGGACCCCTGTCACTACATTCCCCCCATGGGCCCTCTATCACTACATCTCCCCCCCATGGGACCCTGTCACTACATTACCCCCCATGGGCCTCTGTCACTACATTCCCCCCATTGGCCCCTGTCACTACATTCCCCCCATGTGCCCCTGTCACTACATAACCCCATGGGCCCCTGTCACTACATTCCACCCATGTGCCCCTATCACTACATTCCCCCCATGGGACCCTGTTACTACATTCCCCCCCATGGGCCCCCTATCACTGCATTCCCCCCATGAGCCCCTATCACTACATTCCCCCCCATGTGGCCTCTGTCACTACATTCCCCCCCATGGACCCCCTGTCACTACATTCCCCCCATGGGCCCTCTATCACTACATTCCCCCCATGGACCCCTGTCACTACATCTCCCCCCATGGACCCTGTCACTACATTACCCCCCATGGGCCTCTGTCACTACATTCCCCCCATGGCCCCTGTCACTACATTCCCCCCATGTGCCCCTGTCACTACATAACCCCATGGGCCCCTGTCACTACATTCCCCCCCATGGGCCTCTGTCACTACATTCCCCCCATGTGCTCCTGTCACTACATTCCCCCCCATGGGCCCCTGTCACTACATTCCCCCCATGTGCCTCTGTCACTACATAACCCCATGGGCCTCTGTCACTACATTCCCCCCATGGGCCCCTATCACTACATTCCCCCCGTGTGCCCCTGTCACTACATAACCCCATGGGCCTCTGTCACTACATTCCCCCCATGGGCCTCTGTCACTACATTCCCCCCCCCATGGGCCCTTGTCACTACATTCCCCCCCATGGACCCCTGTTACTACATAACCCCCATGGGCCCCTATCACTACATTCCCCCCGTGTGCCCCTGTCACTACATAACCCCATGGGCCTCTGTCACTACATTCCCCCCATGGGCCCCTGTCACTACATTCCCCCCCATGGGCCTCTGTCACTACATTCCTCCCATGGGCCCCTGTCACTACATTCCCCCCCATGGGCCCCTGTCACTACATTCCCCCATGGGCCCCTGTCACTACATCCCCCCATGGGCCCCTATCACTACATTCCCCCCGTGTGCCGTCACTACATTCCTCCCATGGGCTCCTGTCACTACATTCCCCCCATGGGCCTCTGTCACTACATCCCCCCCATGGGCCCCTGTCACTACATTCCCCCCCATGGGCCTCTGTCACTACACTCCCCCATGGGCCCGTGTCACTACATTCCCCCCCATGGGCCCCTGTCACTACATTCCCCCCCATGGGCCCCTATCACTACATTCCCCCTGTGTGCCCCTGTTACTACATTCCCTGTATGGGCCCCTGTCACTACATTCCCCGCATGGGCCCCTGTCACTACATTCCCCGCATGGGCCCCTGTCACTACATTCCCCCCCATGGGCCCCTATCACTACATTCCCCCTGTGTGCCCCTGTCACTACATTCCCTGCATGGGCCCCTGTCGCTACATTCCCCCCATGGGCCCCTGTCACTACATTCCCCCCATGTGCCTCTGTCACTACATTCCCCCCGTGGGCCCCTGTTACTACATTCCCCCTGTGGGCCCCTGTCACTAAATTCCCCGCATGGGCCCCGTCACTACATTCCTCCCATGGGCCCCTGTCACTACATCCCCCCCATGGGCCCCTGTCACTACATTCCCCCCATGGGCCTCTGTCACTACATTCCCACCCATGGGCCCCTGTCACTACATTCCTCCCATGGGCCTCTGTCACTACATTCCCCCCCATGGGCCCCTATCACTACATTCCCCCCCATGGGCCCCTGTCACTACATTCCACCCGTGGGCCCCTATCACTACATTCCCCCCATGGGCCCCTGTCACTACATTCCCTCCCATGGGCCCCTGTCACTACATAACCCCCATGGGCCCCTGTCACTACATTCCCCCCCATGGGCCCCTGTCACTACATTCTCCCCATCGGCCCCTGTTACTACATTCCCCCCATGGGCCCCTATCGCTACATTCCCCCCAATGGGCCCCTGTCACTACATTCCCCCCGTGTGCCCCTATCACTACATTCCCCCATGAGCCCCTGTAACTACATTCCCCCCATGGGCCCTTATCACTACATTTTTCCTATGGGCCCCTATCACTACATTTTCCCCATGGGCCCCTGTCACTACATCCACCCCCCAAGAGCCCCTGTCACAACATTTCCCCCATGGGCCCCTGTTACTACATTCCCCCCCATGGGCCCCTATCACTACATTCCCCCATGAGCCCCTGTCACTATATTCCCCCCATGTGCCCCTGTCACTACATTCCCCCTATGGGCCCCTATCACAACATTCCCCCCCATGGGCCTCTGTCACTACATTCCTCCCATGGGCCCTCTATCACTACATTCCCCCCATGGACCCTTGTCACTACATTCCCCCCATGGGCCCCTATCACTACATTCCCCCCCATGGGCCCCTGTCACTACATTCCCCCCATGGGCCCCTATCACTACATTCCCCCCCATGGGCCCCTGTCACTACATTCCACCCATGGGCCCCTGTCACTACATTCCCCCCCATGGGCCCCTGTCACTACATTCCACCCATGGGCCCCTGTCACTACATTCCCCCTGTGTGCCATCACTACATTCCTCCCATTGGCCCCTGACACTACATTCCCCCCCATGGGCCTCTGTCACTACATCCCCCCCGTGGGCTCCTGTCGCTACATCACCCGCATGGGCCCCTGTCACTACATTCCCCCCATGGGCCCCTGTCACTACATTCCCCCCATGGGCCCCTGTCACTACATTCCCCCCATGGGCCCCTGTCACTACATTCCCCCCATGGGCCCCTGTCACTACATTCCCCCCCATGGGCCTCTGTCACTACATTCCCCCCATGGGCCCCTGTCACTACATTCCCCCCGTGTGCCGTCACTACATTCCTCCCATGGGCCCCTGTCACTACATCCCCCCCATGGGCCCCTGTCACTACATTCCCCCCATGGGCCTCTGTCACTACATTCCCCCCATGGGCCCCTGTCACTACATTCCCCCCCATGGGCCTCTGTCACTACATTCCTCCCATGGACCCCTGTCACTACATTCCCCCCATGGGCCCCTAATACTACATTCCCCCCATGGGCCCCTGTCACTACATTCCACCCAAGGGCCCCTATCACTACATTCACCCCGTGTGCCGTCACTACATTCCTCCCATGGGCCCGTGTCACTACATTCCCCCCCATGGGCCTCTGTCACTACATCCCCCCCATGGGCCCCTGTCACTACATTCCCCCCCATGGGCCTCTGTCACTACACTCCCCCATGGGCCCGTGTCACTACATTCCCCCCCATGGGCCCCTGTCACTACATTCCCCCCCATGGGCCCCTATCACTACATTCCCCCTGTGTGCCCCTGTCACTACATTCCCTGCATGGGCCCCTGTCACTACATTCCCCCCATGGGCCTATGTCGCTACATTCCCCCCATGGGCCCCTGTCACTACATTCCCCCTGTGGGCCCCTGTCACTAAATTCCCCGCATGGGCCCCTGTCACTACATTCCCCCCATGGGCCCCTAATACTACATTCCCCGCATGGGCCCCTATCACTACATTCCTCCCCATGGGCCCCTATCACTACATTCCCCGCATGGGCCCCTGTCACTACATTCCCCGCATGGGCCCCTGTCACTACATTCCCTCCATGGGCCCCTGTCACTACATTCCCCCCATGAGCCCCTATCACTACATTCCCCCCATGGGCCCCTGTTACTACATTCCCCCCATGGGCCCCTATCACTACATTCCCCCCATGGGCCCCTGTGACTACATTCCCCCAATGGGCCCCTATCACTACATTCCCTCCATGGGCCCC
This sequence comes from Pseudophryne corroboree, assembly GCF_028390025.1. Classification (NCBI taxonomy): domain Eukaryota; kingdom Metazoa; phylum Chordata; class Amphibia; order Anura; family Myobatrachidae; genus Pseudophryne; species Pseudophryne corroboree. The sequence continues at coordinate 176,799 of NW_026967740.1, forward strand.
TGTCACTACATTCCCCCCCATGGGCCCCGTCACTACATTCTCCCCATGGGCCCCGTCACTACATTCCCCCCATGGGCCCCTGTCACTACATTCCCCCCCATGGGCCTCTGTCACTACATTCCCCCCCATGGGCCCCTGTCACTACATTCCCCCCGTGTGCCTCTGTCACTACATTCCTCCCATGGGCCCCTGTCACTACATCCCCCCCATGGGCCCCTGTCACTACATTCCCCCCATGGGCCTCTGTCACTACATTCCCCCCATGGGCCCCTGTCACTACATTCCCCCCCATGGGCCTCTGTCACTACATTCCTCCCATGGACCCCTGTCACTACATTCCCCCCATGGGCCCCTAATACTACATTCCCCCCATGGGCCCCTGTCACTACATTCCACCCAAGGGCCCCTATCACTACATTCACCCCGTGTGCCGTCACTACATTCCTCCCATGGGCCCGTGTCACTACATTCCCCCCCATGGGCCTCTGTCACTACATCCCCCCCATGGGCCCCTGTCACTACATTCCCCCCCATGGGCCTCTGTCACTACACTCCCCCATGGGCCCGTGTCACTACATTCCCCCCCATGGGCCCCTGTCACTACATTCCCCCCCATGGGCCCCTATCACTACATTCCCCCTGTGTGCCCCTGTCACTACATTCCCTGCATGGGCCCCTGTCACTACATTCCCCCCATGGGCCTATGTCGCTACATTCCCCCCATGGGCCCCTGTCACTACATTCCCCCTGTGGGCCCCTGTCACTAAATTCCCCGCATGGGCCCCTGTCACTACATTCCCCCCATGGGCCCCTAATACTACATTCCCCGCATGGGCCCCTATCACTACATTCCTCCCCATGGGCCCCTATCACTACATTCCCCGCATGGGCCCCTGTCACTACATTCCCCGCATGGGCCCCTGTCACTACATTCCCTCCATGGGCCCCTGTCACTACATTCCCCCCATGAGCCCCTATCACTACATTCCCCCCATGGGCCCCTGTTACTACATTCCCCCCATGGGCCCCTATCACTACATTCCCCCCATGGGCCCCTGTGACTACATTCCCCCAATGGGCCCCTATCACTACATTCCCTCCATGGGCCCCTGTCACTACATTCCCCCCCATGGGCCCCGTCACTACATTCTCCCCATGGGCCCCGTCACTACATTCCCCCCCATGGACCCCTGTTACTACATTCCACCCGTGTGCCCCTATCGCTACATTCCCCCCCATGGGCCCCTGTCACTACATTCCACCCGTGTGCCCCTATCACTACATTCCCCCCATGGGCCCTTATCACTACATTCCCCCCATGGGCCCCTATCACTACATTTTTCCCATGGGCCCTTATCACTACATTTTTCCCATGGGCCCCTGTCACTACATTCCCCCCCAAGGGCCCCTGTCACTACATTCCTCCCCATGGACCCCTGTCAATACATTCCCCCCATGGGCCCTCTATCACTACATCTCCCCCCCATGGGACCCTGTCACTACATTACCCCCCATGGGCCTCTGTCACTACATTCCCCCCATGGTCCCCTGTCACTACATTCCCCCCATGTGCCCCTGTCACTACATAACCCCATGGGCCCCTGTCACTACATTCCACCCATGTGCCCCTGTCACTACATTCCCCCCATGGGACCCTGTTACTACATTCCCCCCATGGGCCCCTGTGACTACATTCCCCCAATGGGCCCCTATCACTACATTCCCTCCATGGGCCCCTGTCACTACATTCCCCCCCATGGGCCCCTGTCACTACATTCTCCCCATGGGCCCCGTCACTACATTCCCCCCCATGGACCCCTGTTACTACATTCCACCCGTGTGCCCCTATCGCTACATTCCCCCCCATGGGCCCCTGTCACTACATTCCACCCGTGGGCCCTTATCACTACATTCCCCCCATGGGCCCCTATCACTACATTTTTCCCATGTGCCCTTATCACTACATTTTTCCCATGGGCCCCTGTCACTACATTCCCCCCCAAGGGCCCCTGTCACTATATTCCTCCCCATGGACCCCTGTCACTACATTCCCCCCATGGGCCCTCTATCACTACATCTCCCCCCCCATGGGACCCTGTCACTACATTACCCCCCATGGGCCTCTGTCACTACATTCCCCCCATGGGCCCCTGTCACTACATTCCCCCCATGTGCCCCTGTCACTACATAACCCCATGGGCCCCTGTCACTACATTCCACCCATGTGCCCCTATCACTACATTCCCCCCATGGGACCCTGTTACTACATTCCCCCCCATGGGTCCCTATCACTACATTCCCCCATGAGCCCCTATCACTACATTCCCCCCCATGGGCCTCTGTCACTACATTCCCCCCCATGGACCCCTGTCACTACATTCCCCCCATGGGCCCTCTATCACTACATTCCCCCCATGGACCCCTGTCACTACATCTCCCCCCCATGGGACCCTGTCACTACATTACCCCCCATGGGCCTCTGACACTACATTCCCCCCATGGGCCCCTGTCACTACATTCCCCCCATGTGCCCCTGTCACTACATAACCCCATGGGCCACTGTCACTACATTCCCCCCCATGGGCCTCTGTCACTACATTCCCCCCATGTGCTCCTGTCACTACATTCCCCCCCATGGGCCCGTCACTACATTCCCCCCATGTGCCTCTGTCACTACATAACCCCATGGGCCTCTGTCACTACATTCCCCCCATGGGCCCCTATCACTACATTCCCCCCGTGTGCCCCTGTCACTACATAACCCCATGGGCCTCTGTCACTACATTCCCCCCATGGGCCTCTGTCACTACATTCCCCCCATGGGCCCCTGTCACTACATTCCCCCCCATGGGCCCCTGTTACTACATTCCCCCCCATGGGCCCCTATCACTACATTCCCCCTGTGTGCCCCTGTCACTACATTCCCCGCATGGGCCCCTGTCACTACATTCCCCGCATGGGCCCCTGTCACTACATTCCCCCCCATGGGCCCCTATCACTACATTCCCCCTGTGTGCCCCTGTCACTACATTCCCTGCATGGGCCCCTGTCGCTACATTCCCCCCATGGGCCCCTGTCACTACATTCCCCCCATGTGCCTCTGTCACTACATTCCCCCCGTGGGCCCCTGTTACTACATTCCCCCTGTGGGCCCCTGTCACTAAATTCCCCGCATGGGCCCCGTCACTACATTCCTCCCATGGGCCCCTGTCACTACATCCCCCCCATGGGCCCCTGTCACTACATTCCCCCCATGGGCCTCTGTCACTACATTCCCCCCCATGGGCCCCTGTCACTACATTCCTCCCATGGGCCTCTGTCACTACATTCCCCCCCATGGGCCTCTGTCACTACATTCCCCCCGTGTTCCCCTGTCACTACATTCCCCCCCATGGGCCTCTGTCACTACATTCCCCGCATGGGCCCCTGTCACTACATTCCCCCCATGTGCCCCTGTCACTACATTCCCCCCCATGGGCCACTGTCACTACAATCCACCCATGGGCCCCTATCACTACATTCCCCCCCATGGGCCCCTGTCACTACATTCCACCCGTGGGCCCCTATCACTACATTCCCCCCGTGGGCCCCAGTCACTACATTCCCCACCATGGGCCCCTGTCACTACATAACCCCCTTGGGCCCCTGTCACTACATTCCCCCCCATGGGCCCCTGTCACTACATTCTCCCCATCGGCCCCTGTTACTACATTCCCCCCATGGGCCCCTATCGCTACATTCCCCCCAATGGGCCCCTGTCACTACATTCCCCCCGTGTGCCCCTATCACTACATTCCCCCATGAGCCCCTGTAACTACATTCCCCCCATGGGCCCTTATCACTACATTTTTCCTATGGGCCCCTATCACTACATTTTCCCCATGGGCCCCTGTCACTACATCCACCCCCCAAGGGCCCCTGTCACAACATTCCCCCCATGGGCCCCTGTTACTACATTCCCCCCCATGGGCCCCTATCACTACATTCCCCCATGAGCCCCTGTCACTACATTCCCCCCATGTGCCCCTGTCACTACATTCCCCCCATGGGCCCCTGTCACTACATTCCCCCCCATGGGCCTCTGTCACTACATTCCTCCCATGGGCCCCTGTCACTACATTCCCCCCCATGGGCCCCTGTCACTACATTCCCCCATGTGCCCCTGTCACTACATCCCCCATGGGCCCCTATCACTACATTCCCCCCGTGTGCCGTCACTACGTTCCTCCCATGGGCCCCTGTCACTACATTCCCCCCCCATGGGCCTCTGTCACTACATCCCCCCCATGGGCCCCTGTCACTACATTCCCCCCCATGGGCCTCTGTCACTACACTCCCCCATGGGCCCGTGTCACTACATTCCCCCCCATGGGCCCCTGTCACTACATTCCCCCCCATGGGCCCCTATCACTACATTCCCCCTGTGTGCCCCTGTCACTACATTCCCTGCATGGGCCCCTGTCACTACATTCCCCGCATGGGCCCCTGTCACTACATTCCCCGCATGGGCCCCTGTCACTACATTCCCCCCCATGGGCCCCTATCACTACATTCCCCCTGTGTGCCCCTGTCACTACATTCCCTGCATGGGCCCCTGTCGCTATATTCCCCCCATGGGCCCCTGTCACTACATTCCCCCCATGTGCCTCTGTCACTACATTCCCCCCGTGGGCCCCTGTTACTACATTCCCCCTGTGGGCCCCTGTCACTAAATTCCCCGCATGGGCCCCGTCACTACATTCCTCCCATGGGCCCCTGTCACTACATCCCCCCCATGGGCCCCTGTCACTACATTCCCCCCATGGGCCTCTGTCACTACATTACCCCCCATGGGCCTCTGTCACTACATTCCCCCCATGGGCCCCTGTCACTACATTCCCCCCATGTGCCCCTGTCACTACATAACCCCATGGGCCCCTGTCACTACATTCCCCCCCATGGGCCTCTGTCACTACATTCCCCCCATGTGCTCCTGTCACTACATTCCCCCCCATGGGCCCGTCACTACATTCCCCCCATGTGCCTCTGTCACTACATAACCCCATGGGCCTCTGTCACTACATTCCCCCCATGGGCCCCTATCACTACATTCCCCCCGTGTGCCCCTGTCACTACATAACCCCATGGGCCTCTGTCACTACATTCCCCCCATGGGCCTCTGTCACTACATTCCCCCCATGGGCCCCTGTCACTACATTCCCCCCCATGGACCCCTGTTACTACATTCCCCCCCATGGGCCCCTATCACTACATTCCCCCTGTGTGCCCCTGTCACTACATTCCCTGCATGGGCCCCTGTCACTACATTCCCCGCATGGGCCCCTGTCACTACATTCCCCGCATGGGCCCCTGTCACTACATTCCCCCCCCCATGGGCCCCTATCACTACATTCCCCCTGTGTGCCCCTGTCACTACATTCCCTGCATGGGCCCCTGTCGCTACATTCCCCCCATGGGCCCCTGTCACTACATTCCCCCCATGTGCCTCTGTCACTACATTCCCCCCGTGGGCCCCTGTTACTACATTCCCCCTGTGGGCCCCTGTCACTAAATTCCCCGCATGGGCCCAGTCACTACATTCCTCCCATGGGCCCCTGTCACTACATCCCCCCCATGGGCCCCTGTCACTACATTCCCCCCATGGGCCTCTGTCACTACATTCCCCCCCATGGGCCCCTGTCACTACATTCCTCCCATGGGCCTCTGTCACTACATTCCCCCCCATGGGCCTCTGTCACTACATTCCCCCCGTGTTCCCCTGTCACTACATTCCCCCCCATGGGCCTCTGTCACTACATTCCCCGCATGGGCCCCTGTCACTACATTCCCCCCATGTGCCCCTGTCACTACATTCCCCCCCATGGGCCACTGTCACTACAATCCACCCATGGGCCCCTATCACTACATTCCCCCCCCATGGGCCCCTGTCACTACATTCCACCCGTGGGCCCCTATCACTACATTCCCCCCGTGGGCCCCAGTCACTACATTCCCCACCATGGGCCCCTGTCACTACATAACCCCCTTGGGCCCCTGTCACTACATTCCCCCCCATGGGCCCCTGTCACTACATTCTCCCCATCGGCCCCTGTTACTACATTCCCCCCATGGGCCCCTATCGCTACATTCCCCCCAATGGGCCCCTGTCACTACATTCCCCCCCGTGTGCCCCTATCACTACATTCCCCCATGAGCCCCTGTAACTACATTCCCCCCATGGGCCCTTATCACTACATTTTTCCTATGGGCCCCTATCACTACATTTTCCCCATGGGCCCCTGTCACTACATCCACCCCCCAAGGGCCCCTGTCACAACATTCCCCCTATGGGCCCCTGTTACTACATTCCCCCCCATGGGCCCCTATCACTACATTCCCCCATGAGCCCCTGTCACTACATTCCCCCCATGTGCCCCTGTCACTACATTCCCCCCATGGGCCCCTGTCACTACATTCCCCCCCATGGGCCTCTGTCACTACATTCCTCCCATGGGCCCCTGTCACTACATTCCCCCCCATGGGCCCCTGTCACTACATTCCCCCATGTGCCCCTGTCACTACATCCCCCATGGGCCCCTATCACTACATTCCCCCCGTGTGCCGTCACTACGTTCCTCCCATGGGCCCCTGTCACTACATTCCCCCCCATGGGCCTCTGTCACTACATCCCCCCCATGGGCCCCTGTCACTACATTCCCCCCCATGGGCCTCTGTCACTACACTCCCCCATGGGCCCGTGTCACTACATTCCCCCCCATGGGCCCCTGTCACTACATTCCCCCCCATGGGCCCCTATCACTACATTCCCCCTGTGTGCCCCTGTCACTACATTCCCTGCATGGGCCCCTGTCACTACATTCCCCGCATGGGCCCCTGTCACTACATTCCCCGCATGGCCCCTGTCACTACATTCCCCCCCATGGGCCCCTATCACTACATTCCCCCTGTGTGCCCCTGTCACTACATTCCCTGCATGGGCCCCTGTCGCTATATTCCCCCCATGGGCCCCTGTCACTACATTCCCCCCATGTGCCTCTGTCACTACATTCCCCCCGTGGGCCCCTGTTACTACATTCCCCCTGTGGGCCCCTGTCACTAAATTCCCCGCATGGGCCCCGTCACTACATTCCTCCCATGGGCCCCTGTCACTACATCCCCCCCATGGGCCCCTGTCACTACATTCCCCCCATGGGCCTCTGTCACTACATTCCCCCCCATGGGCCCCTGTCACTACATTCCTCCCATGGGCCTCTGTCACTACATTCCCCCCCCTGGGCCTCTGTCACTACATTCCCCCCGTGTTCCCCTGTCACTACATTCCCCCCCATGGGCCTCTGTCACTACATTCCCCGCATGGGCCCCTGTCACTACATTCCCCCCATGTGCCCCTGTCACTACATTCCCCCCCATGGGCCACTGTCACTACAATCCACCCATGGGCCCCTATCACTACATTCCCCCCCAAGGGCCCCTGTCACTACATTCCACCCGTGGGCCCCTATCACTACATTCCCCCCGTGGGCCCCTGTCACTACATTCCCCACCATGGGCCCCTGTCACTACATAACCCCCATGGGCCCCTGTCACTACATTCCCCCCCATGGGCCCCTGTCACTACATTCTCCCCATCGGCCCCTGTTACTACATTCCCCCCATGGGCCCCTATCGCTACATTCCCCCCAATGGGCCCCTGTCACTACATTCCCCCCGTGTGCCCCTATCACTACATTCCCCCATGAGCCCCTGTAACTACATTCCCCCCATGGGCCCTTATCACTACATTTTTCCTATGGGCCCCTATCACTACATCCACCCCCCAAGGGCCCCTGTCACAACATTCCCCCCATGGGCCCCTGTTACTACATTCCCCCCCATGGGCCCCTGTCACTACATTCCCCCATGAGCCCCTGTCACTACATTCCCCCCATGTGCCCCTGTCACTACATTCCCCCCATGGGCCCCTATCACAACATTCCCCCCCATGGGCCTCTGTCACTACATTCCTCCCATGGGCCCTCTATCACTACATTCCCCCCATGGACCCTTGTCACTACATTCCCCCCATGGGCCCCTATCACTACATTCCCCCCCATGGGCCCCTGTCACTACATTCCCCCCATGGGCCCCTGTCACTACATTCCCCCCCATGGGCCCCTGTCACTACATTCCACCCATGGGCCCCTGTCACTACATTCCACCCATGGGCCCCTGTCACTACATTCCCCCCGTGTGCCGTCACTACATTCCTCCCATGGGCCCCTGTCACTACATTCCCCCCATGGGCCTCTGTCACTACATCCCCCCCGTGGGCCCCTGTCGCTACATCACCCGCATGGGCCCCTGTCACTACATTCCCCCCATGGGCCCCTGTCACTACATTCCTCCCCATGGGCCCCTGTCACTACATTCCCCCCATGGGCCCCTGTCACTACATTCCCCCCATGGGCCCCTGTCACTACATTCCCCCCCATGGGCCTCTGTCACTACATTCCCCCCCATGGGCCCCTGTCACTACATTCCCCCCGTGTGCCGTCACTACATTCCTCCCATGGGCCCCTGTCACTACATCCCCCCCATGGGCCCCTGTCACTACATTCCCCCCATGGGCCTCTGTCACTACATTCCCCCCATGGGCCCCTGTCACTACATTCCCCCCCATGGGCCCCTGTCACTACATTCCACCCGTGGGCCCCTATCACTACATTCCCCCCGTGGGCCCCTGTCACTACATTCCCCACCATGGGCCCCTGTCACTACATAACCCCCATGGGCCCCTGTCACTACATTCCCCCCCATGGGCCCCTGTCACTACATTCTCCCCTTCGGCCCCTGTTACTACATTCCTCCCATGGGCCCCTATCGCTACATTCCCCCCAATGGGCCCCTGTCACTACATTCCCCCCGTGTGCCCCTATCACTACATTCCCCCATGAGCCCCTGTAACTACATTCCCCCCATGGACCCTTATCACTACATTTTTCCTATGGGCCCCTATCACTACATTTTCCCCATGGGCCCCTGTCACTACATCCACCCCCCAAGGGCCCCTGTCACAACATTCCCCCCATGGGCCCCTGTTACTACATTCCCCCCCATGGGCCCCTATCACTACATTCCCCCATGAGCCCCTGTCACTACATTCCCCCCATGTGCCCCTGTCACTACATTCCCCCCATGGGCCCCTATCACAACATTCCCCCCCATGGGCCTCTGTCACTACATTCCTCCCATGGGCCCTCTATCACTACATTCCCCCCATGGACCCTTGTCACTACATTCCCCCCATGGGCCCCTATCACTACATTCCCCCCCATGGGCCCCTGTCACTACATTCCCCCCATGGGCCCCTATCACTACATTCCCCCCCATGGGCCCCTGTCACTACATTCCACCCATGGGCCCCTGTCACTACATTCCCCCCCATGGGCCCGTCACTACATTCCACCCATGGGCCCCTGTCACTACATTCCCCCCGTGTGCCGTCACTACATTCCTCCCATGGGCCCCTGTCACTACATTCCCCCCATGGGCCTCTGTCACTACATCCCCCCCGTGGGCTCCTGTCGCTACATCACCCGCATGGGCCCCTGTCACTACATTCCCCCCATGGGCCCCTGTCACTACATTCCTCCCCATGGGCCCCTGTCACTACATTCCCCCCATGGGCCCCTGTCACTACATTCCCCCCATGGGCCCCTGTCACTACATTCCCCCCCATGGGCCTCTGTCACTACATTCCCCCCCATGGGCCCCTGTCACTACATTCCCCCCGTGTGCCGTCACTACATTCCTCCCATGGGCCCCTGTCACTACATCCCCCCCATGGGCCCCTGTCACTACATTCCCCCCATGGGCCTCTGTCACTACATTCCCCCCATGGGCCCCTGTCACTACATTCCCCCCCATGGGCCTCTGTCACTACATTCCTCCCATGGACCCCTGTCACTACATTCCCCCCCATGGGCCTCTGTCACTACATCCCCCCCGTGGGCTCCTGTCGCTACATCACCCGCATGGGCCCCTGTCACTACATTCCCCCCATGGGCCCCTGTCACTACATTCCTCCCCATGGGCCCCTGTCACTACATTCCCCCCATGGGCCCATGTCAGTACATTCCCCACATGGGCCCCTGTCACTACATTCCCCCCCATGGGCCTCTGTCACTACATTCCCCCCCATGGGCCCCTGTCACTACATTCCAACCGTGTGCCGTCACTACATTCCTCCCATGGGCCCCTGTCACTACATCCCCCCCATGGGCCCCTGTCACTACATTCCTCCCATGGGCCTCTGTCACTACATTCCCCCCATGGGCCCCTGTCACTACATTCCCCCCCATGGGCCTCTGTCACTACATTCCTCCCATGGACCCCTGTCACTACATTCCCCCCCATGGGCCCCTGTCACTACATTCCACCCATGGGCCCCTGTCACTACATTCCCCCCGTGTGCCGTCACTACATTCCTCCCTTGGGCCCCTGTCACTACATTCCCCCCATGGGCCTCTGTCACTACATCCCCCCCGTGGGCTCCTGTCGCTACATCACCCGCATGGGCCCCTGTCACTACATTCCCCCCCATGGGCCTCTGTCACTACACTCCCCTATGGGCCCGTGTCACTACATTCCCCCCCATGGGCCCCTGTCACTACATTCCCCCCCATGGGCCCCTATCACTACATTCCCCCTGTGTGCCCCTGTCACTACATTCCCTGCATGGGCCCCTGTCACTACATTCCCCCCATGGGCCTATGTCGCTACATTCCCCCCATGGGCCCCTGTCACTACATTCCCCCTGTGGGCCCCTGTCACTACATTCCCAGCATGGGCCCCTGTCACTACATTCCCCCCCATGGGCCCCTGTCACTACATTCCACCCATGGGCCCCTATCACTACATTCCCCCCCATGGGCCCCTGTCACTACATTCCACCCGTGGGCCCCTATCACTACATTCCCCCCGTGGGCCCCTGTCACTACATTCCCCCATGGGCCCATGTCACAACATAACCCCCATGGGCCCCTGTCACTACATTCCCCCCCATGGGCCCCTGTCACTACATTCTCCCCATCGGCCCCTGTCACTACATTCTCCCCATGGGCCCCGTCACTACATTCCCCCCCATGGACCCCTGTTACTACATTCCCCCCATGGGCCCCTGTCACTACATTCCTCCCATGGGCCCCTGTCACTACATTCCCCGCATGGGCCTCTGTCACTACATTCCCCCCATGGGCCTCTGTCACTACA